>NW_015387396.1:1060437-1061702 GCF_001527695.2 Protobothrops mucrosquamatus
TTCTAGGCTGCCTTATCTATATTTCCTTGTAAAATACATGGGAAAATGCCTTTGGAGGAAAATTCCACTTAGGGTTAGGGTTAGGTCCCCATGAAGTCATACAGCAAAATGGACATTGCCAACCAATTCAGAGTGCTTGGGTATGGTTAGGAGGGCACTTACTTTTCTAGGCTGCCCTATCTATTTTTCCTGGTAAAATTCATGGGAAAATGCCATTGGAGGAAAATTCCACTTAGAGTTAGGGTTAGGTCCCCATGAAGTCATAGAGCAAAATGGACATTGGAAACAAATTCGGAGTGCTTGGGTATGTTTAGGAGGGCACTTACTTTTCTAGGCTGCCCTATCTATGTTTCCTGTTAAATACATGGGAAAATCCTATTGCCGGAAAATTCCACTTAGGGTTAGGGTTAGGACACTGTGAACTCATAGAGCAAAATGGACATCGCCAACAAATTCGGAGTACCTTGGTATGGTTAGGAGGGCACAAACCTTTCTAGGCTGCCTTATCTATGTTTCCTGGTAAAATACATAGGAAAATCAGATTGGAGGAAAATTCCACTTAGGGTTAGGGTTAGATCCCCATGAAGTCATAAAGCAAAATGGACATTGCCAACCAATTCGGAGTGCTTGGGTATGGTTAGGAGGCCACTAACTTTTCTAGGCTGCCTTCCCTATCTATGTTTCTTGGTAAACTACATGGGAAAATGCCATTGGAGGAAAATTCCACTTAGGGTTAGGGTTAGGTCCCCATGAAGTCAGAGAGCAAAATGGAGATTGCCAACCAATTCAGAGTGCTTGGTTATGGTTAGGAGGGAACTTACTTTTCTAGGCTGCCTTATCTATATTTCCTTATAAAATACATGGGAAAATGCCATTGGAGGAAAATTCCACTTAGGGTTAGGGTTAGGTCCCCATGAAGTAATAGAGCAAAATGGACATTGCCAACCAATTCAGAGTTCTTGGGTATGGTTAGGAGGGCACTTACTTTTCTAGGCTGCCCTATTTATTTTTCCTGGTAAAATACATGGGAAAATTACATTGGAGGAAAATTCTACTTAGGGTTAGGGTTAGGTCTCCATGAAGTCATAGAGCAAAATGAACATTGCCAACAACTTCGGAGTACCTCGGTATGGTTAGGAGTTCACAAACATTTCTAGGCTGCCCTATCTATGTTTTCTGGTAAAATACTTAGGAAAATCAGATTGGAGGAAAATTCCACTTAGGGTTAGGGTTAGGTCCCCATGAAGTCATAGAGTAAAATGGAC
>NW_015387396.1:1070492-1072345 GCF_001527695.2 Protobothrops mucrosquamatus
ATTTAGGGTTAGGGTTAGGTCACCATGAAGTCATAGAGCAAAATGGACATTGCCAACAAATTCGGAGTACCTCGGTATGGTTAGGAGGGAACAAACATTTCTAGGATGCACTATCTATGTTTCCTGGTAAAATACATAGGAAAATCAGATTGGAGGAAAATTCCACTTAGGGTTAGGGTTAGGTCCCCATGAAGTCATACAGCCAAATGGACATTGCCAACCAATTCAGAGTGCTTGGGTATGGTTAGGAGGGCACTTACTTTTCTAGGCTGCCCTATCTATATTTCCTGTTAAATACATGGGAAAATTCTATTGCCGGAAAATTCCACTTAGGGTTAGGGTTAGGACACTGTGAACTCATAGAGCAAAATAGACATCGCCAACAAATTCGGAGTAGCTTGGTATGGTTAGGAGGGCACAAACCTTTCTAGGCTGCCCTATCTATGTTTCCTGGTAAAATAGATAGGAAAATCAGATTGGAGGAAAATTCCACTTAGGTTTAGGGTTAGATCCCCATGAAGTCATAGAGCAAAATGGACATTGCCAACCAATTCAGAGTGCTTGGGTATGGTTAGGAGGCCACTTTCTTTTGTAGGCTGCCTTATCTATATTTCCTTGTAAAATACATGCGAAAATGCCATTGGAGGAAAAATCCACTTAGGCTTAGGGTTAGGATACTGTGAACTCATACAGCAAAATGGACATTGCCAACAAATTCGTAGTACCTCGGTATGGTTAGGAGGGCACAAACTTTTCTAGGCTGCCCTATCTATGTTTCCTTGTAAAATACATGGGAAAATGCCATTGGAGGAAAATTCCACTTAGGGTTAGGGTTAGGTCCCCATGAAGTCAAAGAGTAAAATGGACATTGCCAACCAATTCGGAGTGCTTGGGTATGTTTAGGAGGGCACTTACTTTTCTAGGCTGTCCTATCTATATTTCCTGTTAAATACATGGGAAAATCCTATTGCCGGAAAATTCCACTTAGGGTTAGGGTTAGGACACTGTGAACTAATAGAGCAAAATGGACATCGCCAACAAATTCGGAGTACCTTGGTATGGTTAGGAGGGCACAAAGCTTTCTAGGCTGCCCTATCTATGTTTCCTGGTAAAATACATAGGAAAATCTGATTGGAGGAAAATTCCAGTTAGGGTTAGGGTTAGATCCCCATGAAGTCATAGAGCAAAATGGACATTGCCAACCAATTCGGAGTGCTTGGGTATTGTTAGAAGGCCACTTACTTTTCTAGGCTGCCTTCCCTATCTATTTTTCTTGGTAAACTACATGGGAAAATCAGATTGGAGGAAAATTCCACTTAGGGTTAGGGTTAGGTCCCCATGAAGTAATAGAGCAAAATGGACATTGCCAACCAATTCGGAGTGCTTGGGTATGGTTAGGAGGCCACTTACTTTTCTAGGCTGCCTTCCCTATCTATATTTCTTGGTAAACTACATGGGAAAATCAGATTGGAGGAAAATTCCACTTAGGGTTAGGGTTAGGTCCCCATGAAGTAATAGAGCAAAATGGACATTGCAAACAAATTCGGAGGGCTTGGGTATGGTTAGGAGGGCACTTACTTTTCTAGGCTGCCTTATCTATATTTCCTTGTAAAATACATGGGAAAATGCCATTGGAGGAAAATTCCACTAAGGGTTAGGGTTAGGTCCCCATGAAGTCATAGAGTAAAATGGACATTGCCAACCAATTCGGAGTGCTTGGGTATTGTTAGAAGGCCACTTACTTTTCTAGGCTGCCTTCCCTATCTATTTTTCTTGGTAAACTACATGGGAAAATGCCATTGGAGGAAAATTCCACTTAGGGTTAGGGTTAGGTCCCCATGAAGTCAGAGAGC
>NW_015387396.1:1077711-1078784 GCF_001527695.2 Protobothrops mucrosquamatus
TGGGTATGGTTAGGAGGGCACTTACTTTTCTAGGCTGCCTTATCTATATTTCCTTGTAAAATACATGGGAAAATGCCTTTGGAGGAAAATTCCACTTAGGGTTAGGTTTAGGTCCCCATGAAGTCATACAGCAAAATGGACATTGCCAACCAATTCAGAGTGCTTGGGTATGGTTAGGAGGGCACTTACTTTTCTAGGCTGCCTTATCTATATTTCCTTGTAAAATACATGGGAAAATGCCATTGGAGGAAAATTCCACTTAGGGTTAGGGTTAGGTCCCCATGAAGTCATAGAGCAAAATGGACATTGCAAACAAATCTGGAGTGCTTGGGTATGGTTAGGAGGGCACTTACTTTTCTAGGCTGTCCTATCTATATTTCCTGTTAAATACATGGGAAAATCCTATTGCCGGAAAATTCCACTTAGGGTTAGGGTTAGGACACTGTGAACTCTTAGAGCAAAATGGAAATCGCCAACAAATTCGGAGTACCTTGGTATGGTTAGGACGGCACAAACCTTTCTAGGCTGCCCTATCTATGTTTCCTGGTAAAATAGATAGGAAAATCAGATTGGAGGAAAATTCCACTTAGGGTTAGGATTAGATCCCCATGAAGTCATAGAGCAAAATGGACATTGCCAACCAATTCAGAGTGCTTGGGTATGGTTAGGAGGCCACTTTCTTTTCTAGGCTGCCTTATCTATATTTCCTTGTAAAATACATGGGAAAATGCCATTGGAGGAAAAATCCACTTAGGCTTAGGGTTAGGACACTGTGAACTCATACAGCAAAATGGACATTGCCAACAAATTCGTAGTACCTCGCTATGGTTAGGAGGGCACAAACTTTTCTAGGCTGCCCTATCTATGTTTCCTTGTAAAATACATAGGAAAATCAGATTGGAGGAAAATTCCATTTAGGGTTAGGGTTAGATACCCATGAAGTCATAGAGCAAAATGGACATTGCCAACCAATTCGGAGTGCTTGGGTATGGTTAGGAGGCCACTTACTTTTCTAGGCTGCCTTCCCTATCTATATTTCTTGGTAAACTACATGGGAAAATCAGATTGGAGGA
>NW_015387396.1:1081514-1084599 GCF_001527695.2 Protobothrops mucrosquamatus
TTATCTATATTTCCTTGTAAAATACATGGGAAAATGCCTTTGGAGGAAAATTCCACTTAGGGTTAGGGTTAGGTCCCCATGAAGTCATACAGCAAAATGGACATTGCCAACCAATTCAGAGTGCTTGGGTATGGTTAGGAGGGCACTTACTTTTCTAGGCTGCCCTATCTATTTTTCCTGGTAAAATACATGGGAAAATTCCATTGGAGGAAAATTCCACTTAGGGTTAGGGTTAGGTCCCCATGAAGTCATAGAGCAAAATGGACATTGCAAACAAATTCGGAGTGCTTGGGTATGGTTAGGAGGGCACTTACTTTTCTAGGCTGCCCTATCTATGTTTCCTGGTAAAATACATGGGAAAATGCCATTGGAGGAAAATTCCACTTAGGGTTAGGGTTAGGACACTGTGAACTCATAGAGCAAAATGGACATCGCCAACAAATTCGGAGTACCTTGGTATGGTTAGGAGGGCACAAAGCTTTCTAGGCTGCCCTATCTATATTTCTTGGTAAACTACATGGGAAAATCAGATTGGAGGAAAATTCCACTTAGGGTTAGGGTTAGGTCCCCATGAAGTCATAGAGTAAAATGGACATTGCCAACCAATTCAGAGTGAATGGGTATGGTTAGGAGGGCACTTACTTTTCTAGGCTGCCCTATCTATTTTTCCTGGTAAAATACATGGGAAAATGCCATTGGAGGAAAATTCCACTTAGGGTTAGGGTTAGGTCCCCATGAAGTCATAGAGTAAAATGGACATTGCCAACCAATTCGGAGTGCTTGGGTATGGTTTGGAGGGCACTTACTTTTCTAGGCTGTCCTATCTATATTTCCTGTTAAATACATAGGAAAATCCTATTGCCGGAAAATTCCACTTAGGGTTAGGGTTAGGACACTGTGAATTCATAGAGCAAAATGGACATCGCCAACAAATTCGGAGTACCTTGGTATGGTTAGGAGGGCACAAAGCTTTCTAGGCTGCCCTATCTATATTTCTTGGTAAACTACATGGGAAAATCAGATTGGAGGAAAATTCCACTTAGGGTTAGGGTTAGGTCCCCATGAAGTCATAGAGCAAAATGGACATTGCCAACCAATTCAGAGTGCTTGGGTATGGTTAGGAGGCCACTTTCTTTTCTAGGCTGCCTTATCTATATTTCCTTGTAAAATACATGGGAAAATGCCATTGGAGGAAAAATCCACTTAGGCTTAGGGTTAGGACACTGTGAAGTAATAGAGCAAAATGGACATTGCCAACAAATTCGGAGTGCTTGGGTATGGTTAGGAGGGCACTTACTTTTCTAAGCTGTCCTATCTATATTTCCTGTTAAATACATGTGAAAATCCTATTGCCGGAAAATTCCACTTAGGGTTAGGGTTAGGACACTGTGAACTCTTAGAGCAAAATGGACATCGCCAACCAATTCAGAGTGCTTGGGTATGGTTAGGAGGCCACTTTCTTTTCTAGGCTGCCTTATCTATATTTCCTTGTAAAATACATGGGAAAATGCCATTGGAGGAAAATTCCACTTAGGGTTAGGGATAGGTCCCCATGAAGTCAGAGAGCAAAATGGAGATTGCCAACCAATTCAGAGTGCTTGGTTATGGTTAGGAGGGCACTTACTTTTCTAGGCTGCCTTATCTATATTTCCTTGTAAAATACATGGGAAAATGCCATTGGAGGAAAATTCCACTTAGGGTTAGGGTTAGGTCACTGTGAAGTAATAGAGCAAAATGAACATTGCCAACAACTTCGGAGTACCTCGGTATGGTTAGGAGTTCACAAACATTTCTAGGCTGCCCTATCTATGTTTTCTGGTAAAATACTTAGGAAAATCAGATTGGAGGAAAATTCCACTTAGGGTTAGGGTTAGGTCCCCATGAAGTCATAGAGTAAAATGGACATTGCCAACCAATTCGGAGTGCTTGGGTATGTTTAGGAGGGCACTTACTTTTCTAGGCTGCCCTATCTATATTTCCTGTTAAATATATGGGAAAATTCTATTGCCGGAAAATTTCACTTAGGGTTAGGGTTAGGACACTGTGAACTCATAGAGCAAAATGGACATCGCCAACAAATTCGGAGTAGCTTGGTATGGTTAGGAGGACACAAACCTTTCTAGGCTGCCCTATATATGTTTCCTGGTAAAATACATAGGAAAATCAGATTGGAGGAAAATTCCACTTAGGGTAAGGGTTAGGTCCCCATGAAGTCATAGAGTAAAATGGACATTGCCAACCAATTCAGAGTGAATGGGTATGGTTAGGAGGGCACTTACTTTTCTAGGCTGCCCTATCTATTTTTCCTGGTAAAATACATGGGAAAATGCCATTGGAGGAAAATTCCACTTAGGGTTAGGGTTAGGTCCCCATGAAGTCATAGAGCAAAATGGATATTGCAAACAAATTCGGATTTCTTGGGTATGTTTAGAAGGGCACTTACTTTTCTAGGCTACCCTATCTATGTTTCCTGGTAAAATACATGGGAAAATGCCATTGGAGGAAAATTCCACTTAGGGTTAGGGTTAGGTCCCCATGAAGTCATAGAGTAAAATGGACATTGCCAACCAATTCGGAGTGCTTGGGTATGGTTTGGAGGGCACTTACTTTTCTAGGCTGTCCTATCTATATTTCCTGTTAAATACATGGGAAAATCCTATTGCCGGAAAATTCCACTTAGGGTTAGGGTTAGGACACTGTGAATTCATAGAGCAAAATGGACATCGCCAACAAATTCGGAGTAGCTTGGTATGGTTAGGAGGGCACAAACCTTTCTAGGCTGCCCTATCTATGTTTTCTGGTAAAATACATAGGAAAATCAGATTGGAGGAAAATTCCACTTAGGGTTAGGGTTAGGTCCCCATGAAGTCAGAGAGCAAAATGGACATTGCCAACCAATTCAGAGTGCTTGGTTACGGTTAGGAGGGAACTTACTTTTCTAGGCTGCCTTATATATATTTCCTTGTAAAATACATGGGAAAATGCCATTGGAGGAAAATTCCACTTAGGGTTTGGGTTAGGTCCCCATGAAGTAATAGAGCAAAATGGACATTGCCAACCAATTCAGAGTTCTTGGGTATGGTTA
>NW_015387396.1:1088249-1089277 GCF_001527695.2 Protobothrops mucrosquamatus
ATAGAGCAAAATGGACATTGCCAACCAATTCGGAGTGCTTGGGTATGGTTAGGAGGCCACTTACTTTTCTAGGCTGCCTTCCCTATCTATATTTCTTGGTAAACTACATGGGAAAATCAGATTGGAGGAAAATTCCACTTAGGGTTAGGGTTAGGTCCCCATGAAGTCATAGAGCAAAATGGACATTGCCAACCAATTCTGAGGGCTTGGGTATGGTTAGGAGGGGACTTACTTTTCTAGGCTGCCTTATCTATATTTCCTTGTAAAATACATGGGAAAATGCCATTGGAGGAAAATTCCACTTAGGGTTAGGGTTAGGTCCCCATGAAGTCATAGAGTAAAATGGACATTGCCAACCAATTCTGAGTGCTTGGTTATGGTTAGGAGGCCACTTACTTTTCTAGGCTGCCTTCCCTATCTATATTTCTTGGTAAACTACATGGGAAAATCAGATTGGAGGAAAATTCCACTTAGGGTTAGGGTTAGGTCCCCATGAAGTCATAGAGCAAAATGGACATTGCCAACCAATTCGGAGGGCTTGGGTATGGTTAGGAGGGCACTCACTTTTCTAGGCTGCCTTATCTATATTTCCTTGTAAAATACATGGGAAAATGCCATTGGAGGAAAATTCCACTTAGGGTTAGGGTTAGGTCCCCATGAAGTCAGAGAGCAAAATGGAGATTGCCAACCAATTCAGAGTGCTTGGTTATGGTTAGGAGGGCACTTACTTTTCTAGGCTGCCTTATCTATATTTCCTTGTAAAATACATGGGAAAATGCCATTGGAGGAAAATTCCACTTAGGGTTAGGTCACTGTGAAGTAATAGAGCAAAATGGACATTGCCAACCAATTCAGAGTTCTTGGGTATGGTTAGGAGGGCACTTACTTTTCTAGGCTGCCCTATTTATTTTTCCTGGTAAAATACATGGGAAAATTCCATTGGAGGAAAATTCTACTTAGGGTTAGGGTTAGGTCTCCATGAGGTCATAGAGCAAAATGAACATTGCCAACAACTTCGGAGTACCTCG
>NW_015387396.1:1093295-1094403 GCF_001527695.2 Protobothrops mucrosquamatus
AACAAATTCGTAGTACCTCGGTATGGTTAGGAGGGCACAAACTTTTCTAGGCTGCCCTATCTATGTTTCCTTGTAAAATACATAGGAAAATCAGATTGGAGGAAAATTCCACTTAGGGTTAGGGTTAGGTCCCCATGAAGTCATAGAGTAAAATGGACATTGCCAACAAATTTGGAGTGCTTGGGTATGGTTAGGAGGCCACTTACTTTTCTAGGCTGCCTTATCTATATTTCCTTGTAAAATACATGGGAAAATGCCTTTGGAGGAAAATTCCACTTAGGGTTAGGTCCCCATGAAGTCATACAGCAAAATGGACATTGCCAACCAATTCAGAGTGCTTGGGTATGGTCAGGAGGGCACTTACTTTTCTAGGCTGCCCTATCTATTTTTCCTGGTAAAATACATGGGAAAATGCCATTGGAGGAAAATTCCACTTAGGGTTAGGGTTAGGTCCCCATGAAGTCATAGAGCAAAATGGACATTACAAACAAATTTGGAGTGCTTGGGTATAGTTAGGAGGGCACTTACTTTTCTAGGCTTCCTTATCTATATTTCCTGGTAAAATACATGGGAAAATGCCAATGGAGGAAAATATTATTTAGGGTTAGGGTTAGGTCACCATGAAGTCATAGAGCAAAATGGACATTGCCAACAAATTCGGAGTACCTCGGTATGGTTAGGAGGGAACAAACATTTCTAGGATGCACTATCTATGTTTCCTGGTAAAATACATAGGAAAATTAGATTGGAGGAAAATTCCACTTAGGGTTAGGGTTAGGTCCCCATGAAGTCATAGAGTAAAATGGACATTGCAAACCAATTCAGAGTGCATGGGTATGGTTAGGAGGGCACTTACTTTTCTAGGCTGCCTTATCTATATTTCCTTGTAAAATACATGGGAAAATGCCTTTGGAGGAAAATTCCACTTAGGGTTAGGGTTAGGTCCCCATGAAGTCATAGAGTAAAATGGACATTGCCAACCAATTTGGAGTGCTTGGGTATGGTTAGGAGGGCACTTACTTTTCTAGGCTGTCCTATCTATATTTCCTTGTAAAATAGATGGGAAAATGCCATTGGAGGAAAATTCCACTTAGGGTTAGGGTTAGGT
>NW_015387396.1:1098292-1101123 GCF_001527695.2 Protobothrops mucrosquamatus
ACTTAGGAAAATCAGATTGGAGGAAAATTCCACTTAGGGTTAGGGTTAGGTCCCCATGAAGTCATAGAGTAAAATGGACATTGCCAACCAATTCGGAGTGCTTGGGTATGGTTAGGAGGGCACTTACTTTTCTAGGCTGCCCTATCTATATTTCCTGTTAAATACATGGGAAAATCCTATTGCCGGAAAATTCCACTTAAGGTTAGGGTTAGGACACTGTGAATTCATAGAGCAAAATGGACATCGCCAACAAATTCGGAGTTCCTTGGTATGGTTAGGAGGGCACAAAGCTTTCTAGGCTGCCCTATCTATGTTTCCTGGTAAAATACATAGGAAAATCAGATTGGAGGAAAATTCCACTTAGGGTTAGGGTTAGATCCCCATGAAGTCATAGAGCAAAATGGAGATGGCCAACCAATTCAGAGTGCTTGGTTATGGTTAGGAGGGCACAAACATTTCTAGGCTGCCCTAACTATGTTTTCTGGTAAAATACTTAGGAAAATCAGATTGGAGGAAAATTCCACTTAGGGTTAGGGTTAGGTCCAC
The DNA here is from genome assembly GCF_001527695.2 of Protobothrops mucrosquamatus. Classification (NCBI taxonomy): domain Eukaryota; kingdom Metazoa; phylum Chordata; class Lepidosauria; order Squamata; family Viperidae; genus Protobothrops; species Protobothrops mucrosquamatus. The sequence goes on from NW_015387396.1 coordinate 1,098,839, forward strand.
ATGAAGTCAAAGAGTAAAATGGACATTGCCAACCAATTCGGAGTGCTTGGGTATGGTTAGGAGGGCACTTACTTTTCTAGGCTTCCTTCCCTATCTATGTTTCTTGGTAAACTACATGGGAAAATGCCATTGGAGGAAAATTCCACTTAGGGTTAGGGTTAGGTCCCATGAAGTAACAGAGCAAAATGTACATTGCCAACCAATTCAGAGTTCTTGGGTATGGTTAGGAGAGCACTTACTTTTCTAGGCTGCCCTATTTATTTTTCCTGGTAAAATACATGGGAAAATTCCATTGAAGGAAAATTCTACTTAGGGTTAGGGTTAGGTCTCCATGAAGTCATAGAGCAAAATGAACATTGCCAACTACTTCGGAGTACCTCGGTATGGTTGGGAGTTCACAAACATTTCTAGGCTTCCCTATCTATGTTTTCTGGTAAAATACTTAGGAAAATCAGATTGGAGGAAAATTCCACTTACGGTTAGGGTTAGGTCCCCATGAAGTCATAGAGTAAAATGGACATTGCCAACCAATTCGGAGTGCTTGGGTATGGTTAGGAGGGCACTTACTTTTCTAGGCTGCCCTATCTATATTTCCTGTTAAATACATGGGAAAATTCTATTGCCGGAAAATTCCACTTAGGGTTAGGGTTAGGACACTGTGAACTAATAGAGCAAAATGGACATCACCAACAAATTCGGAGTAGCTTGGTATGGTTAGGAGGGCACAAACCTTTCTAGGCTGCCCTATCTATGTTTCCTGGTAAAATAGATAGGAAAATCTGATTGGAGGAAAATTCCACTTAGGGTTAGGGTTAGGTCCCCATGAAGTCATAGAGCAAAATGGACATTGCCAACCAATTCGGAGTGCTTGGGTATGGTTAGGAGGCCACTTACTTTTTTAGGCTGCCTTCCCTATCTATGTTTCTTGGTAAACTACATGGGAAAATGCCATTGGAGGAAAATTCCACTTAGGGTTAGGGTTAGGTCCCCATGAAGTCAGAGAGCAAAATGGAGATTGCCAACCAATTCAGAGTGCTTGGTTACGGTTAGGAGGGAACTTACTTTTCTAGGCTGCCTTATATATATTTCCTTGTAAAATACATGGGAAAATGCCATTGGAGGAAAATTCCACTTAGGGTTTGGGTTAGGTCCCCATGAAGTAATAGAGCAAAATGGACATTGCCAACCAATTCAGAGTTCTTGGGTATGGTTANGGAGATTGCCAACCAATTCAGAGTGCTTGGTTATGGTTAGGACGGAACTTACTTTTCCATGCTTCCTTATCTATATTTCCTGGTAAAATACATGGGAAAATGCCATTGGAGGAAAATATTACTTAGGGTTAGGGTTAGGTCACCATGAAGTCATAGAGCAAAATGGACATTGCCAACAAATTCGGAGTGCTTGGGTATGTTTAGGAGGGCACTTAGTTTTCTAGGCTGTCCTATCTATATTTCCTGTTAAATACATGGGAAAATCCTATTGCCGGAAAATTCCACTTAGGGTTAGGGTTAGGACACTGTGAACTCTTAGAGCAAAATGGACATCGCCAACAAATTCGGAGTACCTTGGTATGGTTAGGAGGGCACAAACCTTTCTAGGCTGCCCTATCTATGTTTCCTGGTAAAATACATAGGAAAATCAGATTGGAGGAAAATTCCACTTAGGGTTAGGGTTAGGTCCCCATGAAGTCATAGAGCAAAATGGACATTGCCAACCAATTCGGAGGGCTTGGGTATGGTTAGGAGGGGACTTACTTTTCTAGGCTGCCTTATCTATATTTCCTTGTAAAATACATGGGAAAATGCCATTGGAGGAAAATTCCACTTAGGGTTAGGGTTAGGTCCCCATGAAGTCATAGAGTAAAATGGACATTGCCAACCAATTCTGAGTGCTTGGGTATGGTTAGGAGGCCACTTACTTTTCTAGGCTGCCTTCCCTATCTATTTTTCTTGGTAAACTACATGGGAAAATCAGATTGGAGGAAAATTCCACTTAGGGTTAGGGTTAGGTCCCCATGAAGTCAGAGAGCAAAATGGACATTGCCAACCAATTTGGAGGGCTTGGGTATGGTTAGGAGGGCACTTACTTTTCTAGGCTGCCTTATCTATATTTCCTTGTAAAATACATGGGAAAATGCCATTGGAGGAAAATTCCACTTAGGGTTAGGTCACTGTGAAGTAATAGAGCAAAATGGACATTGCCAACCAATTCAGAGTTCTTGGGTATGGTTAGGAGGGCACTTACTTTTCTAGGCTGCCCTATCTATTTTTCCTGGTAAAATA
>NW_015387396.1:1105010-1106622 GCF_001527695.2 Protobothrops mucrosquamatus
GCAAAATGGACATTGCCAACTAATTCGGAGATCTTGGGTATGGTTAGGAGGGCACTTACTTTTCTAGGCTGCCTTATCTATATTTTCTGTTAAATACATGGGAAAATCCTATTGCCGGAAAATTCCACTTAGGGTTAGGGTTAGGACACTGTGAACACATAGAGCAAAATGGACATCGCCAACAAATTCGGAGTACCTCGGTATGGTTAGGAGGGCACAAATCTTTCTAGGCTGCCCTATCTATGTTTCCTGGTAAAATACATGGGAAAATGCCATTGGAGGAAAATTCCACTTAGGGTTAGGGTTAGGTCCCCATGAAGTCATAGAGCAAAATGGACATTGCCAACCAATTCAGAGTGCTTGGGTATGGTTAGGAGGGCACTTACCTTTATAGGCTGCCTTATCTATATTTCCTGGTAAAATACATAGGAAAATCAGATTGGAGGAAAATTCCACTTAGGGTTAGGATTAGGTCCCCATGAAGTCATAGAGCAAAATGGACATTGCCAACCAATTCAGAGTTCTTGGGTATGGTTAGGAGGGCACTTACTTTTCTAGGCTGCCCTATTTATTTTTCCTGGTAAAATACATGGGAAAATTCCATTGGAGGAAAATTCTACTTAGGGTTAGGTCTCCATGAGGTCATAGAGCAAAATGAACATTGCCAACAACTTCGGAGTACCTCGGTATGGTTAGGAGTTCACAATCATTTCTAGGCTGCCCTATCTATGTTTTCTGGTAAAATACTTAGGAAAATCAGATTGGAGGAAAATTGCACTTAGGGTTAGGGTTAGGTCCCCATGAAGTCATAGAGTAAAATGGACATTGCCAACCAATTCGGAGTGCTTGGGTATGGTTTGGAGGGCACTTACTTTTCTAGGCTGTCCTATCTATATTTCCTGTTAAATACATGGGAAAATTCTATTGCCGGAAATTTCCACTTAGGGTTAGGGTTAGGACACTGTGAATTCATAGAGCAAAATGGACATCGCCAACAAATTCAGAGTGCTGAGTTATAGTTAGGAGGGCACTGTCTTTTCTAGGCTGCCCTATCTATGTTTCCTGGTAAAATACATGGGAAAATGCCATTTGGAGGAAAATTCCACTTAGGGTTAGGGTTAAGTCCCCATGAAGTCATAGAGTAAAATGTACATTGCCAACCAATTCAGAATGCTTGGGTATGGTTAGGAGGGCACTTTCTTTTCCAGGCTGCCCTATCTATATTTCCTGTTAAATACATGGGAAAATCCCATTGCCGGAAAATTCCACTTAGGGTTAGGGTTAGAACATTGCAAACTCATAGAGTAAAATGGACATCGCCAACATATTTGGAGTATCTCGGTATGGTTAGGAGGGCACAAACATTTCTAGGCTGCCCTATCTATTTTTCCTGGTAAAATACATAGGAAAATCAGATTGGAGGAAAATTCCACTTAGGGTTAGGGTTAGGTCCCCATGAAGTCATAGAGTAAAATGGACATTGCCAACCAATTTGGAGTGCATGGGTATGGTTAGGAGGGCACTTACCTTTCTAGGCTGCCTTATCTATATTTCCTTGTAAAATACATGGGAAAATGCCTTTGGAGGAAAATTCCACTTAGGGTTAGGGTTA
>NW_015387396.1:1108142-1144538 GCF_001527695.2 Protobothrops mucrosquamatus
CTGCCTTATCTATATTTCCTTGTAAAATACATGGGAAAATGCCTTTGGAGGAAAATTCCACTTAGGGTTAGGGTTAGGTCCCCATGAAGTCATAGAGCAAAATGGACATTGCCAACTAATTCGGAGATCTTGGGTATGGTTAGGAGGGCACTTACTTTTCTAGGCTGCCTTATCTATATTTTCTGTTAAATACATGGGACAATCCTATTGCCGGAAAATTCCACTTAGGGTTAGGGTTAGGACACTGTGAACTCATAGAGCAAAATGGACATCGCCAACAAATTCGGAGTACCTCGGTATGGTTAGGAGGGCACAAATCTTTCTAGGCTGCCCTATCTATGTTTCTTGTAAAATACATGGGAAAATGCCATTGGAGGAAAATTCCACTTAGAGTTAGGGTTAGGTCCCCATGAAGTCATAGAGCAAAATGGACATTGCCAACCAATTCTGAGTGCTTGGGTATGGTTAGGAGGGCACTTACTTTTATAGGCTGCCTTATCTATATTTCCTGGTAAAATACATAGGAAAATCAGATTGGAGGAAAATTCCACTTAGGGTTAGGATTAGGTCCCCATGAAGTCATAGAGCAAAATGGACATTGCCAACTAATTCGGAGATCTTGGGTATGGTTTGGAGGGCACTTACTTTTCTAGGCTGCCCTATCTATATTTCCTGTTAAATACATGGGACAATCCTATTGCTGGAAAATTCCACTTAGGGGTAGGGTTAGGACACTGTGAACTCATAGAGCAACATGTACATTGACAACAAATTCGGAGTGCTTGGGTATGGTTAGGAGGGCACTTACTTTTATAGGCTGCCCTATCTATGTTTCCTGGTAAAATACATAGGAAAATCAGATTGGAGGAAAATTCCACTTAGGGTTAGGGTTAGGTCCCCATGAAGTCATAGAGTAAAATGGACATTGCCAACCAATTCTGAGTGCTTGGGTATGGTTAGGAGGCCACTTACTTTTCTAGGCTGCCTTCCCTATCTATTTTTCTTGGTAAACTACATGGGAAAATCAGATTGGAGGAAAATTCCACTTAGGGTTAGGGTTAGGTCCCCATGAAGTCAGAGAGCAAAATGGACATTGCCAACCAATTCGGAGGGCTTGGGTATGGTTAGGAGGGCACTTACTTTTCTAGGCTGCCTTATCTATATTTCCTTGTAAAATACATGGGAAAATGCCATTGGAGGAAAATTCCACTTAGGGTTAGGGTTAGGTCCCCGTGAAGTCATAGTGCAAAATGGAGATTGCCAACCAATTCAGAGTGCTTGGTTATGGTTAGGAGGGCACTTACTTTTCTAGGCTGCCTTATCTATATTTCCTTGTAAAATACATGGGAAAATGCCATTGGAGGAAAATTCCACTTAGGGTTAGGTCACTGTGAAGTAATAGAGCAAAATGGACATTGCCAACCAATTCAGAGTTCTTGGGTATGGTTAGGAGGGCACTTACTTTTCTAGGCTGCCCTATCTATGTTTCCTGGTAAAATACATAGGAAAATCAGATTGGAGGAAAATTCCACTTAGGGTTAGGGTTAGGTCCCCATGAAGTCGTAGAGGAAAATGGACATTGCCAACCAATTCGGAGATCTTGGGTATGGTTAGGAGGGTTCTTACTTTTCTAGGCTGCCTTATCTATATTTCCGGGTAAAATACATGGGAAAATCCCATTGGAGGAAAATTCCACTTAGGGTTAGGGTTAGGTCCCCATGAGGTCATAGAGCAACATGGACATTGACAACAAATTCGGAGTGCTTGCGTATGGTTAGGAGGGCACTTACTTTTCTAGGCTGCCTTCCCTATCTATGTTTCCTTGTAAAATACATGGGAAAAATCAGATTGGAGGAAAATTCCACTTAGGGTTAGGGTTAGGTCCCCATGAAGTCATAGAGCAAAATGGACATTGCCAACAAATTCGGAGTTCTTGGGTATGTTTAGGAGGGCACTTACTTTTCTAGGCTGCCCTATCTATGTTTCCTGGTAAAATACATGGGAAAATGCCATTGGAGGAAAATTCTACTTAGGGTTAGGGTTAGGTCCCCATGAAGTCATAGAGCAAAAAGGACATCACCAACAAATTCAGAGTGCTGAGTTATAGTTAGGAGGGCACTTTCTTTTCCAGGCTGCCCTATCTATGTTTCCTGGTAAAATACATGGGAAAATGCCATTGGAGGAAAATTCCACTTAGGGTTAGGGTTAAGTCCCCATGAAGTGATAGAGTAAAATGGACATTGCCAACCAATTCAGAGTGCTTGGGTATGGTTAGGAGGGCACTTTCTTTTCCAGGCTGCCCTATCTATATTTCCTGTTAAATACATGGGAAAATCCCATTGCCGGAAAATTCCACTTAGGGTTAGGGTTAGAACATTGCAAACTCATAGAGTAAAATGGACATCACCAACATATTTGGAGTATCTCGGTATGGTTAGGAGGGCACAAACATTTCTAGGCTGCCCTATCTATGTTTCCAGGTAAAATACATAGGAAAATCAGATTGGAGGAAAATTCAACTTAGGGTTAAGGTTTAGTCACCTTGAAGTCATAGAGCAAAATGGACTTCGCCAACAAATTCGGAGTGCTTGGGTATGGTTAGGAGGGCACTTACTTTTCTAGGCTGCCCTATCTATATTTCCTGGTAAAATACATGGGAAAATCCCATTGGAGGAAAATTCCACTTACGGTTAGGGTTAGGTCCCCATGAAGTCATAGAGCAAAATGGACATTGTCAACAAATTCGGAGTTCTTGGGTATGTTTAGGAGGGCACTTACTTTTCTAGGCTGCGCTATCAATGTTTCCTGGTAAAATTTATAGGAAAAATCACATTGGAGGAAAATTCCACTTAGCGTTAGGGTTAGGTCACCATGAAGTCGTAGAGCAAAGGGGACATTGCCAACAAATTCAGAGTGCTGAGGTATGGTTAGGAGGGCACTCACTTTTCTAGGGTGCCCTATCTATTTTTCCTTTTAAAATACATGGGAAAATTCCATTGGAGGAAAATTCCAATTAGGGTTAGGGTTAGGTCACCATGAAGTCATAGAGCAAAATGGACATTGCCAACCAATTCGGAGTGCTTGGGTATGTTTAGGAGGGCACTTACTTTTCTAGGCTGCCCTATCTATGTTTCCTGGTAAAATATATGGGAAAATCCCTTTGGATGAAAATTCCACTTAGGGTTAGGGTTAGGTCACCATGAACTCGGAGAGCAAAATGGACATCACCATCAAATTCTGAGTGCTTGGGTATGGTTAGGAGGGCACTCACTTTTCTAGGGTGCCCTATGTTTCCTGGTAAAATACATGGGAAAATCCCATTGGAGGAAAATTCCACTTAGGGTTAGGGTTAGGTCCCCATGAAGTCATAGAGCAAAATGGACATCGCCAACAAATTCAGAGTTCTTGGCTATGGTTAGGGGGAGAAAGAAAGTAAGAAAGCAAGAAAGCAAGAAAGCAAGAAAGCAAGCAAGCAAGCAAGCAAGAAAGAAAGAAAGAAAGAAAGAAAGAAAGAAAGAAAGAAAGAAAGAAAGAAAGAAAGAAAGAAAGAAAGAAAGAAAGAAAGATCGTTGAGGGACCTATGAACCCTACCCCGTTGGACCGTGGTACCAATTCGGGATTGGTTGATGGTTCACATGACTTATGGGTAACGTCAAACCCATAACTCATATAACATGATCCAAGGAACGTCTGACCTCGTCAAGATAATTTTTATCTTTCCCTCCTAAAGGTTCAAATGTCTATTTATAGGGTAAGTGTTTTCCAAAAAAGTAAAAGACAACCAAACTGTCCTAATTTTTTTAAGGATGCTGCACTCCTGCAAAAAAAAAAAAGTCTCAAAGATACAGGACAGCACACTTTAAGTTTAGTTCCTAATGTACTCTCACATTTTCCTGGCAAAGGTATGGAAGCAATTACATCTTACCATTTTTCAGATTTTTTTTTCACTTTCCATTTACCTTACAAGTTTCTGACTCTGCTTAGCTTCTAAGCTCAGCCAAGCATTGCCACCAGCTGAAATGCCCTCTGAGAAGAAGCTGACATTGATTAAACAAATGTCAAGAGCAGTTGAGTAGATTCCAAAGAATCCTGACCCAGGGAGCATCCAAAAGGACCACGCATGATTTACCATTGATGTTGTCCAAAGGTCAAATTAGGTTCATCTCTTCTTTTGTTTTTTTGAAAGCCTATTTTGCTTTTTTGGGCTAGCTTGAAGTTCTATTTTGAATTTTGCTGTGTTAATATAGTCAGGTGTTTTAACTATTTTTTTAATTGTTTAAGCATCAGATGAACAGAAATATAAATTCTTACAGACAAGCAAACATTTATATATGTGATTTTAAACAGGTATACGGATAGCACTGCCTTGCTGATGAGCTAGCTTGGTGTAATGATTAAGGCACCTGGCTGGAAACCAGGAGATCGTGAGTTCTAGTCCCACCTGAAGCACAAAGCCAGCTGAATGACCTTGGGCCAGTCACTCTCAGCCCTAGGAAGGAGGCAATGGTAAACCACTTCCAAAAACATTTGCCAAGAATGTCATCAAGAATCAAAAGGCACCAAAACAAAACAAAACCTTACTACCTTCTTACCAGCAACCTCAGTTCCATTACTTTGTAGCCTTGTTTGATGTCAGCCTTTAAATTTTGGAAAACTGTGAATACTGACCAACAATCCATAGCACCCCTCCAACTCAGCAAAAGTCTAGGAAAGTCTGATTTCATATCAAGGTCATACAGTCTGTCCTTGTAATAACTCTGAAATAGAGTCAAATCAGTAAAAGGCACATTACTTACATCACCTTAAAAACACATTTAAATCACAGTTTATTTTGTGGTCAGGGGAATGATACCAGTGATGGTATCTTTTTTTTAAAAAAAAGTTTTCTGCAAAACTCAGTGATGTGTGCCTTAATGCAATGCAATCTATTAAGCTCCCTAAAAGATTATCCAAAGCTGGCTTTGATTGTTCATATTGATTATTCATATGGTTCATTTCTCATCTGTTTCTGAGGTCAGAAGAAAGTATGGAAGAAGCATCAATTCTGTTTGTAGAAGAAAGTGGAGGGGGAGGGAGAGGAGAAGGGGGGGAGGAAAGATTGCCAAAGAAATCCAGCAGTTAACATTGCCACCCACTTATTTGCTACTAACTTAATCAAAGCTTAACTTCAAAGCAGTCCATAGCTGCATTAAAGAGGAAATTGCTCTTCAAAGCAAGCTCAGAGTACAGAACCATAATGAAGCCAAAGACTAAGGCTTCTCCTGCTTTTTATTGTCTCCTCCCCCTTTTTTGTGAGAGCTGAGTAGAATGTCTACAAAAAACAATGAACGGGTGTCTCAGAAAAGCAATTCCTGGAGAGAAAGATAATGAGCTAAATGTGAAAAAGGACTGAACACCATTGCAAATGGAGACTGCACCGTGTCTAATAATAAATAGCTTATCAGCATAACATGCAGCAATTTTATTTTCAGTCTTTGGGGTTTGTGATACAGTAGAAACCCACTGATCACATAAATCCTTGATGTCCAATATCTGTTGAATATTTGAAGTCAAACAGGTGATATCACTTTTCACCTCTGATACCATTGATAACTGCTTAAATTTCACACAATGAGAAAGGAATGCATTTAAATTCCATAAAAATCAAACAGGAGAAGATCATTACAAATACATTTCTGTGAGGTTTAAGCTTCACTAATTTACAGGATTGTAGCTACTATACTCAACCTAAGTAAGCAAGTAAAATATATCATCTGGACATACATAGTGCTTTGAGGATAATAAATGACAGAGTAAGAGAAGAGGGATATTTCTTTGGCTAAACTGTTGTAGTATTAATTACTCTGAATATTAACTTTGTTCCATAACAATGCCCAATTTTTAAAAATGTTACTTCTATTGTTATCAATTGCACAGTCATCAGAAATTAATCTTCCACGTTCTCAAGAGCTACATCAAGTTGAAATCAAATTAGAACTCTATGTTTAAAAAATGAACAGCCAATCCATCATACAAATTAATTGTCATTGCTAGCCTTACTAAAAAAACCTACATTACACTTCCCATCATTGTTCTAAACATATTTTTACACAGTAGCTATTATTCATTTCTTCTAATTCCTGTCCTTTTTCTGGATACCATCAGAGAGTCTACAGAGCTGAATTTTGGAAACAGATCCTCTATATGGCTAAAGTATGAATTTTTTACTGAAACTCTGTAACCTATATTATGTATATAAACCACATATAATGAACCCCTAGAATTGCTGGATCTTTCAAGCTATAGAAGTTTTATACACACACACACACACACACACACACACACACCAGGAGATACTATGCAATTTCTTTCTCCTAACAGTGTCCCTTGAGCTTCTGCTTTCTCTTTTCCCTCTTCATTTTGCAATTAACCCTGTTGCAATTTTGCTTGCTAGGACAAGCAAAGGAACACATGGGTGATAGGCTACCTGCAACCCCTCTACATTTTGACCTGAAACATAAGCTCATATCTGGTTCTCTTTTTGAATCAAATGTTCCACCTGATGAACAGAGATTCATAAATTGCATGTACATAATAAGCTGAACATAAACATGGTTTTCAAACCACAGTGGCTAAGCTAAAACCCAACCATCATATTGTATCCAGGTCATCACACTAAGCCCCAATGAGCTTTATTTGTTTTTCCTTCACATGTTTTTAATATCCTATCTTTATTGTTTTACAAATAATTCAAGGAGAGTATGACTAATCCAAGGTCACCCAGTTGTCTTTCATGGCTCAGGAGGATTAGAACTCACAGTCTGTAAACCTAGTTCATGTGGTTTGTTAATCAATTAGTGCATTATGAGAACATAGCTGTATTCTGTACTCCACATAATGATTTACACACCTAATTGTGCCAAGAAACTGGAGCTGTGCAAACATAAATATTCATCCTTCATGCAGATCAATCCCGTATCGACCGATGGATTGACCTCAGTCCTTAAGTCCAGAAGAAGTTGGATGGGCACTGGGGAATGCTAAACCAACTGTTCAGTCCATAGGTACTGACCTGTCCATTGGGAAATGGGCTTCTTCCCCTTTCCGGAAGTCTGTGCTATTCTCCAGCCTGGCTAGTACTTCCATCCTCTTCACCATTGTCTCCAGCATATCACTCATTTTCCTCAGCACTCCTCTTGACTCCAGAGTCCCCATCACTGCAGTCATACAGGAAAGCAGGAGAAAGAGAAAGGAACAGAAGAACATTCTACAGTGGTGCTCAAGAAGCAGCAGAGATACATTCAGACAGATGGAAAAGGCAAACATTAATTCTTGCAAATGGGAAAAAGGCGGGAAGAAGTTGCTGACAAGATTTCAATCCGACGCACATTACTACATGGTATATGCTCTGTTCTTGGATTAGCTTGTTCTCAGCAAAAACAATAAAATAACCTATGTGGCCCCTTAAAAGCAAATATAACATTATGTGATGGGCCGGTGTGAATCACTCCTGATTCAGATCAAAGTGCAGATTCAATAGGCAACGAAGGCATGAATCCAGCTGACTTTGCAATTTGGGATTCATAGATTAAGTTGAACTGAAAAAATGTTTATCTATTAGACTCCAATAAGAAGTTTGAGAGTGTTTGCAACACCTTCATTTTCCAACAGAATTTGGGTAAAAATAGCAGGGGTCACTAATCCTGTCAACTTTCAGCTATACGCTTTTTAAAATATTCTCCCTGCATAACCTTTAAGGCAGAGAAAGCAGGAGTAAGAAAAGGACAGCATAGCAGTTTCCAGACTACCTGGGAAAAAAGCCTAAAAAAACCCAATGAGATATATGTCCTATTCCAATTTTAAAACTCAAACAAACAAGCATTAAAAGTGGCTTTAAAAGTAAGTTCTAATTTTTTTCTCTTGCTTTTCTATACTGTACTGCTCAGCTTGGTATAATACTGAAGAACCATCACTGACTTGCTCATATAAGATGATATAGTTTTGTTGCCTCTGATCTTCAGGCTTTTGAGATGTCAGGAAGGTGGGTGCCTCCTAAGAAGAACCCATTATTAGTGGCAGGACTTGATGGTGTCAGGGTTGTGATAAACTGTTAATACTTTGTTAGCTAGTTATTAGCGGTAGAGACAGCAGAAGCAGGTTGGCACAATGAAATATAACAGCATGCACAGAAATAGCCCACTGAGAAAGTTGTATTTATAGCTTGCAATCCTCTATTTTTTTATTTTAAAAAAGTGTGCTTTTGAGCAGGTAGCCCTCGATTTACAACAGTTCATTCAATGACTGTTCAAAGTTACAATGGCACTGAAAAAAATGACTTATGACCAGCTTTCACACTTATGACCATTGCAGCATTCCCCATGGTGGCATAATCAAAATTCAGATGCTTCGCAACTGACTCATATTTATGATGGTTGCAGTGTCCCGGCATCATGCGATCATGTCATGTGATCACCTTTCATGACCTTCTGACAAGCAAAGTCAATGGGGAGGCCAGAATTATTTAACAACTGTGTTACTAACTTAACAATTGCAATGATTCACTTAACAGCGGTGGCAAGAAAGGTCATAAAATGGGGCAAAACTCACTTAACAAATGTCTTACTTAGCCACAGAAATGTTGGGCTTAATTGTGGTCGTAAGTTGAGAACTACCTGTTCTTGTGCTACTCTGATTCCTATTCATTTGTTGTCCAGAGACTTAGACCTGCCTCAATCTTGGGAATGTTAAAAGTAGAACAAGAAGTCCACTTTGTTCCTATATTCAAAGTGATAAGAATTGTTCTGATTCCCACTTGGTTTGGCAGGACCAGCAAAGAAGTATAAAAACCCCTAGTCTTAAAGTTTGTAGCAGACTATATTTAAAATGGTGAGACCTGAGGGAAGAAAGGAAGTATTTGTTATACTTCTGAGGAGTGAATATACTTGGCGAAATGGAAGATGGAACACAAATATTTATGTGCTAAGAATTTGTCTTTAATATATCACAAGATTCTTATTTTTTGACATAATAGACTAACATGGCCATCCAAATAAAGTTATATCAATAATTTGGCATTTCCAGGATTTGTGCTATAATCTTAGGCTTGTTATTCAATAAATACTTTCACAGAAATTCAGCTATGGGAATTATTTCTTGCAAAACATGTTTGGAGAACATTACAAACAGCATTAACTTCCATTATTTAATACATTTATCCATAGATTTCCTTATCATGTTGGCTGAGAAACCAAGCCTATTGGTTTTTTTATTGTTTCTTTCACGATAATGATAGAAAGACCTTGAGATGAAAGTAAAGGGCAGAGAACAAATTCATCCTGTATAATATTTATATGCACGCCCCCTACAAAGCTAAGTTGCTCATCAAATTTATTGCTGTCATTTCATTCTTCTGAACTTCTTTAAAGCAAATTTTCATTTACAAAGCAGTAGGAGGTTAGAGGACATGAGAAACAATTGGAGGCCTACAGACACACTGTAATGTAATGCATATTTTCACTAGCACCAAACATAGACCTGCCACCAAACAGTACCCCAATGTTTCTGGATTAAGGGACAAAGTTCTTTCAGCTCCTATATAGGTAGAATACCATACTGTATCTGGGATGCAAAATCTCTACTGTTCTGCTGCCATTTATGGGCTGTCTGGATGTTGCCAATCAAGGTATAAGATAATAATAATAATAATAATAATAATAATAATAATAATAATAATAATAATAATAATAATAATAATAATAATAATAATAACAACAACAACAACAACAACAATAATAACGATGATGATGATGATGATGATGATGATGATGATGATGATGGTGGTGGTGGTGGTGGTGGTGGTGGTGGTGGAAGGGACCTTGGAGGTCATCTAGTCCAACCCCCTGCTCAGGCAGGAAACTCTATACCATTTCAGACAAATGGCTGTACATTCTCTTCTTAAAAAATTCCAGTTTTGGAGCATTCACAGCTTCTGGAGGCAGGTTGTTCCTAAGATTCCTAATATTTATTTATATTTTTGCTTCTGTTATTTGGTTAGATTTATATCCATCCTTTTCTCCAAGAGTACAAGGCATTTTACAAGGTATCTCCCTTCATTATATTCCTACACAGCAATCTTATGAAGTAGGCTGGGCTGAAGGAGAGTAACAGGGCCATAGGCACTGAGGAGGTTTCCGTTCATGATGGAACCTAAGTCTCCCTGATCCTAGTTCAACCAATTAGCCACTATACCATACTAACTCTTTTAAGACATATTTCAGGAATCAAGGTTCAGGTCCAAGATGGTTATCCTTTAAATTTCAGGTTATTAATTGCATGACCTTTGTGGTGAGTTTTAATTCTTAGCAAAATTTCTATTATAATAGGGAAAGCATAAAGAGACCAATTTCTTTGTGCAGAGATTGGTAAGAAAAGAATTACTATAGCTATTGGAGTTCTACATATCTACAGTGCGGCTGTTAAGAGTAAAAAAAAAATGTCAGAAGCATGGCCATTTGAGCTAGGAATGTTGAAAACTACTTTGCATTTTCATGCAAATTTCTCCAGTATCTACTTCCGAAATTGTCCAGAACTTCCACCCCTAAAAAACCTCTTACAGTAGCCTATAATGGAAAAATACATTAAAGATATAGTATATTGGAGAAAATTGCTTGCAAAAGTGTATATATTAGGTGGAATCCATTTAAAAATGAATATTATTAGGAGAAAGTGCATACAAAATGCATATATTTCTGCAGATTTTTTTTTATGTTACAAAGAAAAGAGCTGAGCCAGACAAACACCCCACGATAGAAAAAAATGAAATGTACAGGTGAACAAAATGTATGAAGTTATTCAGTTAAATCTTCCTGAATAATTTAAAATGTGTTTCTCTATACAACTGAACTCAATACACCAGGGATAACAATCTTGCTATTGTTTACATGCTTATTTTTCCCCCAAATGAGAGCAGAGATAATTAAGAATCCCTGATGCTGTTGGGACTGCCAAATTCTTGACTAGTTCTGCTCCAACACTTTTTAAAGAACAACCTGACATGTAGAAATTAAGCAACTGGATTTTTTCCTACTTTTTTGATTAGTTTCCATATCTTCCTATCCATATTCACATCAGCCCTTTAATTTCTGGTTCTCAGGCTATGTAGAATAGAAAACAAAGACATCAGAAGGTGGTTCAAAACCCAATCAAAACTTTATCTATGACAGTACCAGCAGTTCAAAATATTTGACTAAATACTAGTAACTAGCCTGTCTTCAATATGAATGATCTGTCCAATAATATGAGATGACTTTTCCTTGTTTTACTGAAGGATTTCCAGTTGACTTTAAAAACTCATTTTTAAAGAGAGGGAGGGGGAGAGGGAGTGAGAGAGAGAGAGTTCTTCCTTTTTTTCTTGGCAACATGTCTTTCAGTTGTGAAGTGAGGTTCTATCTTTACCTAAGTGGTAACCTTGTGAACATCAAGCTTCTTCTCCATGGGCTCTTGCGAGATGTCAGTTTACCTTTGAATTATAATGACAATAGAGCTTGTATTATAGATAGTCCTTTATTAATAGGCAGAGGACAGTCTCCTGTTTGACAGATTAATTGATCCGGATAAGATAAATTCTCAATAAGTTGAGTTTGATTTCGAGTGAATTCATGGACACATCTACAGTATATTTTTTCTTGACAGCAATATAAAAATGGTTTGTCCAAGCATACTTCCAACCCAACCTAGTTTATAGCACATGATTTTTCAGTGATCTCTTATCCCACTACTAAATAGATCAGGCCCTGCTTAAGTTTTCATGAGAAACTAAGGTCAATTAAATGCAAGATTTAGATAAAGTATAAGAATAATATGAGGGGTCTTCATCAACAGCTGACCAAAAAAAGGATACCTAGAACACCCCTTCACTGCTTGCCGCCCTCAGAATGAAATGCATTTTTATTTACAACTAGCTGTACCCGGCCACGCGTTGCTGTGGCTCAGTCTGGTTAAATGGAAAAGAAAGAAAAGAGTTTTTACCTGTCACAGGTGTGACATCTATATAATAGTAGGTATATAAAAACACGCGCATATTCGAATGCAACGTTGTGTCAAAATTTCAAAGCAATCGGTGAAGAACTTTCAGAGATTTAAGATTTTGAACAAATGAACATTTACATTTTTATTTGTATAGATAGAATAACATTTTCTGAAATTGTGCCTGTACATTTATTTTTTTATGGATTGATTTTATTATTATTAACCAAATTTATATATGAAAAAGTAGGTAGCTGAAAGAGATTTAAGTCTAACATCCAATACTCATTGCAGGTAATCATAAATGTGATCTGGATTGAGCTTAATTTATGCAAAGTCACACTATTGCTGCTTAGCTAACTGTAGTTTTACAAACTGATTTAGCATAAGATGTGACCGGTTGGCCTGGATAAAGTTTTTTTTTTGATGTTGTTGTTGATGTTATTTATTGCTGTTTAATTAATAAAAAAAGCTTTAACAAAAAAGTGAAAAAATATGACAGAGAAAAAAGTGCAATAAATCATTTTAACAGGGAACAGTTACCATTCTATATATACCTATCTAATGAGAATATTATTCAAGTATAAGTACATTGTCCTGTTTACAATACAGTCGTTTAAGCAGTTCCAAGAAGGTTCTAAACCCATTTGCACTATTCAGGTGACCCTGAGGGCACAGATAAACCCCCAAGTGGCCTCAACGACTCTCAGAAAGAGCGCTAACAACCAGATGACTTCAAGGAATATAAATCCTTCCATCCTCCATCATTCGGTCAGAACTGAAGAAGTTTCTTGGATGAGAAGTGAAACGTCTTCAAGGAAAAACAAGGCCCAGTTGCCTTTTGAAAAAGCACCTTTGGGACAAGTACGTATAGAGTTCTAATACACTTATATAACTATAGTATTCTTAAACTACTGTATCTTGTATAAATGAGTCATATAATCCATACAAAGTCTACATCTATAGGCAATCTGTCTGTAATCAGGTTTTCAATCCACTGCCTGAAAGGGACCATATATTTATTTTTCCAATATCAGCTTTCTGGCCACAGTAATGGCATAGAGAATCCATTTCCAGAACCCATGGAGAGAGAGTCCAGTTCTCAAATTCCATGTAATAGGTATATAATTCAAGAGAATGTTATCCTCTGAAAGTTTTAGCTTTTCTTGCATCATCTTATTTTTATAATCCGCTACTTTCTCCCCAAATTTAGTAAGCATAGAACATTGTAAAAACAATTAGAATTTATTAGACTCCATTATGCTAGTATAGAAAAAGGACTGTTAGAAGCAACATTTTGTTGGAGAAGTAATAAGAGTAATGCTTCTTTAAGATACATGTTTTACAATGGTCTGGATAACAGGTGAGTAAAGGGCCAGCCAACAATGCTTCTTCCATTGTTAAGAAGAGGTAGAGGCTGGAAGAAAGTACTTGCTTCATGCCTTCCCTTCAGATCTGATACGGGTCAGAAATGGAAGAGAATTGGCAGGACAGCCTTTCACATAAATGGTCCCCAGGTGTCTCAGGGGCTTGTTTGTACATTAATTTTTATTAGTATCTTGCCTTAAGCAATGCCCAATGTTCAGGAGGAAGGATATTGAATGCAGCACAATTCAATACCAAATAAAATTCAGCTCACTGAATACTTGTACTCTATGTGGAACTTGAGAGAAAGAAAAGTAGAAGCAGGAGAAAACATAAAAGGACAGATAGAAGAATCAACAAAATAATACATTCATAATTTTTTTTTTTGCAACATCGGTACCCTACTTTGAGTTCAGAAAATGTCAAGTGCTGATATTTTGAAATGTGGTTAGAAATAACCAGATAGTAGTTTTGATGGATATAACTTAATAGATATATATGAGGTGGACAGTAGCCTCAATCCATTCCCAACAGATCTGTATCCTGTCATTTTTCAGTAGGAACTGTAATGGGCTGGGTTCACAGGATCCAGGCTAGGCTTTAGCGTATCTCTTGCTGATTGTGGGACAGTTCTGTTTGGAGTCCAAAACGGGCCAGGGAACAACTGAGATTAGAACAGAGCGTGGCCCGGTTGCAGAGAATATTTAGAGCAACTTAATAAACATAATTCTTTTTTAATCATCCTATACTTGGAATTGTGATTATTTTTTAATCATCCTATACTTGGAATTGCTGAAGCCTGGACACTCCGGGAATCAAGAATAGGACAGAATATGCTCACAAGAGCAATTGAACTGTTTGCAATTTGGTTCATCCATAGTGCTAAGCCATTGGTTATTTAACCATAGTTTCTGAGATATGCCACAATTGCCTGGATTCACTCAACATCCTAAACTATATCAATCCTGGTTGATATAATAGCTGGGTTCAAATGACATGCTTACTCAAATGAATGACATTATGATTTAGCACAGTTGGATTTTGCCTGGGCACTTCTCCAACCATACACATATCCCCCCTCAAACACAAAAGTTAAGGGTGTCTCGATCTGGATTTGGGAGAAGCTAAACTCTGATCTTTCTGTATTTCTGCTCCATATTAGTGTCACGCCTGCTATTTTCGCCATTCTTTCTCACCCATCTCTGAACAAATGTGATTTTAAAAATATGTTTATCTCATCTGTTTTTCTACCTATATACACACCCACAAACATGGGACTTATATATTATCATGTTTCTCACAAAAACATATTACAACTGTAATTTCTTTCATGTGACTAGTTAAAATATTGTTATGGTAAAAGATGCATTTGCATTATTACAAACCAATATTTACACAAAACAAATTCCCTATGTACCCCTTTCTGCTACAAACCACTCCAAAACAGAGAAGTTATCTTCTTTAACTTCAAAGTTAATCAAAGCTGAACTTTGTTCTAGGAAAGACAAACAATCTCCAGTCCTCAGAGGCTTGTATGGTGACAAGGCCATTGCAGTGTGTGTCTGTGGCTTTAATATATTGTATTTCCAGTTTATATAAACACATTACCAAGAGACCTTTACCAAGAGACGTGACTAAGTTGCAACTTTCAGCCTTGCAAAGAGCTGCCCCAAGCAATGTCCTTGTTCATACATCATTTGCAAAATCACACATTAACTTCTCATTCTACACTCTCCTTGGCTGGCAGTGATATATGATGCAAAAGGGATACTATTAAATTATCTGGCTCCCAGGTAAACCCTCTGAATATTATATAAACATAACTGCCTCAGATGGCTTGCAAAAAAAAAGAAAACTAGGATTGAGCTAGAGATTTGTAAAATATATTCATTCTCTATAGCAAAATAATTCACTTTGTAAGTTTCAGCATTGCATGAAGAAAATGAAAGAGTAACTGAGGAGAGTTACCACTAGAATAATTTAGTTACAGTATGTTTATCTTGCCTGAACTCCAAGATGACGTGTACAGTTGTGCATCTCACAACAATCCTGTAAAGGAGGCTATGCTGACAGAGTTTCTGACCAGGTGACAATGGCTTGGATAAAAGAGTTCTTATCCAAGAATTAGGATAAGTAGTTGGTTCTCCAGTCCTATTCCAATGTTCCTCAGAGATTACCTCCTAAATATCTGTTCATTAGTTGTGTTGGTTTGAGAATGTTGAAGTTGTAGACCCAATTTTCTGTGGGGTATCGAATTGTCTACTTCCTTGCTAATCATAGCAACCAAAACAGAAGCATCTTAATTCCTTGGGGACAGCACGACAGCCAGAATCCAAGCATCGATGCAAATTAGTTTGGAAAACATGATCAATCATGACAGAATCCTGTCATATTTATAGACAAAAAGATGACAACCCCCAACCCTTCATCTGATTAGATAGCATAGTAATCCAGAGCAGAGCTAAATATATTAGCATAAATAAAATTAGGAGCTGTTCCAGTTCAAGTTGACTTTCTAATTGTGATGCCTTGTATCTTAATACTGGATATATGATAAATTGTCATAATTTATTTTACTTCCCCATCAAAGAGAGTCATTTATTCTACAAAGCCATGTTATTTAACACCTTCCAAGAAAAAGCATGAGTTTCATGATAGGACAGACAGTTCAAAATCTTACTGGAGAAGTTACTTTACCTTTACTTTAAAATAATTATTCTTTTCACCCAGTGGATACAGCTCATGTTTACTGGCCATATCTTACTATTATGAAATATTGAAGCATAAGTCTAGAGGAACCAACCATTCCCAATGACCAGTCTCTGGTAAGTTAGACTACCATTCTCATCATCCACAGCCAGCATGGGCATAAAATGGAGGGAAGAAGATTTTATGCTATCTCTGGACTTTTTAAAAGTATCATTTGGTTATGATATAGTATTAACCCCACCCAGAATCATTTTGGATATTGAGATGGGCGGCATTTAAATTTAATAAATAAAGCAACTTACTTGCCCTTTCACTGGAACAAGAATTCAGGGTTGGGAAATCATCAGTTTTTGGGTAAAAGTTGGCCTATAAGGTGTGTAGCCCAGTTCCCAGCCTTAGGTAATTCCTAAACTACTTGTCTGCCAGCTCTTCCTGAAGCCAATTTAACAAAATTCAGCCCAAATTGCCTTGCAATGTCAATAGAAACACATTCATACTCAAGGCAGGATTGATTGTTCACCTGCTTTTTGTTCTTCCCATCTGTCAGGGAAGGCAAATCTGATTGGCTGGCCTCTGTGTGGGAGGGTCTCTCAATACCTGCCTTCTCCTTTTTTAGGAGTTGTTCCCTTCTGATTAATCCCTTTGCCTTTCTTTTGCTTTCCCAGATGTTTGTATACATAGACATACACTCTTCCTACATTCTTATTTTGACATGAATGTGGAGGTCTTTTTCCCCTAATGGTCTTTTTATTGCTTTCATGTTATAGTGATTAAAAGCAAAGAACATGATGCTCTCTCTGTAAGATTATAGAAACTTTGTGGCAACAAAGGATTTATTTATTTATATCCCACCTTTATTACTTTCGAACGTACCTAATACTCCCACCTCCTGCTATTTTTGCCATAACAACATCCCGGTGAGGTGAGTTGGGTTGAGAAAGAATGACTGGCCCAAGGTCAGCTGGCTTTCATGCCTAAGGCAGGATTAGAACTCACCATCTCCTGGTTTCTAGCCTGGTGGCTTAACCACTAGACCAAACTGGCATAGGAGATTTTACTAGACTTCATGGATGATCACTGGATGAACCAGGAAAACAAAAAACAAAATTAGTGAACAGATGAGAAGATAGCAATTGCAGGCCAGTAGATTTGGTTGACATTGCCTTACAAAGTGGGTAGAAAGTTTGTGCACCCTAGGCATTGCAGCCAATCAGCATTGGGACTGTGGCAAGACTGAAATGAAGCATTATAGACTAATTATTTGGATGGGCTCAAGATAGCTCAGTATGGAAAAGAGTGGTACTGAAGCTACTGATGCAGAGATTCAAAACACAAGCATGACACATTTCTGGTGGATTGGCAAACAGTCAGAATAGCCCAGATCGATCTTGGATGCATTTTACATTGCAATTAGGAGAGTTGAGAGGCAGAAAAGATGGTCATCGTGAATAGCTCTGAATGAGCCCATATAAGAGCCCCCTAGCACCAGCATGCTAATTTAGTATTCAAAGCCAAAATTAAGCCAATTTCTAAAGCTCCACCTTTTTTGGAAAGCTCATTTGGGGGGTGGAAATTGGCACAGAGCATTGTGTTAGATTCCAGAAGCAGAAAGAGCAGTCAGCTATTAATTATACCATTAAACTGGCAACCAGCTAAAAAAGTGACTGCTAGCCTGTAGGGTCAAGCACAGAGGCTATTTGAGCATTGCCTCCCTTTGAATGCCTAAAAATGACCCAAAAGAGCTGGACTCTTGCCCAGACATTGGGGAGCAAGCAAAATCACTTCTGTTTGAAAAGAGTGAACTTGCAACTGAGTATTTGAAACTGACACCCAAACATAGCTTTTGATTAAAATTTCAGATCTGCTTATTTTTATTTTTTACTGTGGGTTTCGCTGAAGGGTTTGAATTCAGCAACTCAGAAAGACAGAAAGAGTGTTGGAGAAGGCAAAGTCGTCTTGATGGAATAAAAATGCAGATGGCAGAGAACACTATTAAAATGCTGTAAATTAGTTATTAAATTAATGAATGAATGCCATAACAGCTGAATTGAACATTCCCCAGGAAATTGGTATCTAATTGATTGAGCAGATTTGCACATGTCAGATGAATAACACAGACATATTTATACATGCCTTGCGATGGAGAAATAATCTGCCTTAAACCCCATTTTCAGAAAATTAAAAACTTTTGCTCCTGTCCCACTTTATAATTCCTTGCTATTGGATCTGCCCATTTTTCCAATGGCATGGATGCTATTCCACACAATTTGTTTTAGTCTCTGTATGAATTACAGTGAGTGTTCAAGAGGGTCACGCAGCTCATTTGGAAAAATGAGATCAGTTAAGAAGTGGATAAGAAATGGTAGTCCCAACAGGGTTTCAGTGCCATTTAACAGCATCATGACTGCCAGTTGTTCAACAGATGGAGTTGCATGTAGATGATAGAGAAAACTGTCCCATAAGATAGAAAGCAATTAATGAAACAGCAGCTGCTCTGGGGAAGAAGAATGGAAAGAGGGGAAAGTTCTGTGTAGTTTTATGTTTGGGACAGAATTTAAAATAATTTAAGGTCACAAGTGCTTATAGTCATCGTGTTGCAAATCACTTACATGCATATAACCAAGTATGAGACTCTCTGCTGAAGGTGGGCTTTAGGAAACAGGTGGGATTGTTGTTGTTCTTGTTGTTGTTGTTGCACAGTCCTCCCTGCCTGACCTGCTGGATCTGGTTACTGAGCCAAAAGGGAAACCCAATGGCTTCTGGTGCTCAGGAATTTTTAAGAAGAGACTGGACAGCCGTTTGTCTGAAATGGTGTAGGGTTCCTGCCTGGGCAGGGGGTTGGATTCGATGACCTCCAAGGTCCCTTCCAACTTTATTATTATTATTATTATTATTATTATTATTATTATTATTATTATTATTATTATTATTATTATTATTATTATTATTATTATTATTATTATTATTATTATTATTATTATTAAGTTTGGGATAGCTCAGGAATTCATGACCTGCCTGGAAACCACGGACCTGTCCCAAGTCAGCCAGAGCTCAATGCATATTGGACATCACATATTAGACCTGGGTTTTATCTCAAGACAGGATCTGGTTTTGGAGGACATAGTAATCAGTCTGTTGCCATGATCAAATCAATGCTTTTAACTGCTTTTCAGCTTATTGGTGCTGCCCCACCCTGCAGGGAAACAGAGCCTATTCCATTGGCCTGCCCCAGGCAAGTGATGGACCCAGCTGGGTTCCAGAGTAGACTTGGGGTTTTCCCTGAGGGTCTTGTGAACTGTTCTGCTGAGGCCCTGGCCATGACCTAGAATGGGGCCTTAGACTGGATTGTCCCTACAGTATGTGAACCCTCTTGAGGCATAAATAACTAGGATCAAATTATCCTTCTTTGGATGAATTATGTGAAGACCTGACTCTGTGGAGAAGGCTCTAATGCTGCAAAAGATAGAAGGAAAAAGAGAAGAGGATGACAGCAGTGAAGTGTATGGATTCTGTTATGTACTGGGCTTAATTAAGAGCAGGTGCAGGGAGCTGCACCAGAACAGTCAGCAGACCACATGGTCTATCGGGTCAGACTTGCTGTCTGCAAGCAATGACTAGCATGCAATTTGCGCGGGAAAATCTGTTGCAAAGATTGGCTGGCGACACCCCAGGAAGAATGTATAGAAAGGGGTGGAGCCATTTTGTTCTGTTCTGTTTTTACTTTGAATAAAGAAATACCTGTTTTTGAGTTCTGACTATTCAATGCCTACCAACGCAAGAAACAGAACAGATTCAGTTAAAGAAGCAATACACTGGTAATAAACCTGAAAACCGGATTACAGACAGATGTAATGGGGGGGAAAAAATCTATGAAGCTACTAGAAGTCAAAAACAATTTGATTGCATAATCAATCAATCAATTCTGTCAGCATAGCCTCAATTATTTTTATTTTACCTATAAGAAACCTGGGCTAATTTACGCCTTGTACAAAGTCAGAGTTATTTAACAATGGCTTATTGAATTAACTTTAATGACCTGGGTTTATATATTGCACTAAATTCTGGTTTACAAACCCACATTGGCTGGGTTCATAAAACAAGCTGAGTCTGACTGCAACAAATTACAGTTTCCTGTGATGTGTGAGCTCTGCCTTAATGTTCAATGAACAATAATCATCATTCTAACTGAAGGCAGAATTGCTGACCAATCCCTTCAAGAGGAAAAGATCTTCACTGATCCATTCAGTCCTGAAACACCAGCAGAGAGTGGGCGCCTCTTCCCTCCCCAGCTGTGCTGACTGGCAAAAACTTATAGTTGAAATGGAAGATATTCCGCTTCATTGTTAAAGTCAAGCTAAGCTGCCATCCCCCTGGGAAATACTCTTTTGGCTCACAGTTGGAAAATGCAAGATACAACTGAAATTGTCTCCAGGTTTATTCATATGGTGATAGCCTCACTGTGCAAGCTGAAAACCCACCGCCAGCAGCTGAATTTCCCTGGAAAGAAGACTCTTTGCTAAGTCTCTTTATTGTGGGGTGGGGTGGGGATGGGGATGGGGGTGGGGGTTGTGAAAAATAAAATGCCTCCTCTCCATTGCTGCCTAGAGGAGCAAGCACTACCACTGAAAATCGGAGTGCAGCATCGCCCACATTTCCCCCAACATCCCTCCCTAGAAACGGTAATAAAACTGGAAGTACTGTAGTTAAAGATGTAGTTTATCATGTTCAAGGGATGCCTGAAACAAAGGCTAGTTTGTATTCATACCAGCAGCTACTGAACCAGAAGGAAGCCAGCACATCCCAGGAACTCTCAGAGATAACAAAATACAGCCCACCTCCCTCTTTCCTTTCTTCCTTCCTTCCTTCCTTCTAAAATCATTTATTGTCCCCAGCACCATTGTAAATGTGAGTGATTGTCTTGTCCCAGCTATTTTTTTTGTTTTGTTTTGTTTCAGCAACTCATTGACATAGTACTACACACCCCGGAAAAGAAATAGATAGGGTTTAATTCCTTTAAATAAAATTTTAGCCAAAGAGATCTTTCAAAAGATGGCATCCATTTACATGCTTACTCTTCTTTTTTCCAAGCTAAATGATGGGGCAATCAAGACCGATCTTCATCTTGTCTGTCATTTCCAATGTCATGGTTCCGATAGATGAAACTCTTCAAAAGAACTTCGAGGCATTGTTTACCTTAAAGAATCTTTTATTCGAGAAACAAAGTATCGGCACCACATAGTTGAAACCAGAAACTAAATTCCCCTCCCCTGGATACAAAGTAACAAAGTGCAATTTCTTCCTCCAATAAACAGTCATAAATCACATTCCCCAATTAGCTTGAAGTTCGAGCTTTCTCCCCAGCTCTCCAGCCCACGGAAACACTATCAGCTCTGGGCCCAATGTCCTTGGGTTCCCACAATTAAGTTATTATTGTTATGACTAGCTGGACTCTCATCCCTATTCCCCCTCCCAGCAGCAACTAATTCTAAAAGCAATAGAGAAAATGACTGCATTTCCATCTGTTGTCAAAGCAAGAACATCCGATGTTAGCAGCGTTGACATCCAGCTGACACATTCAGAAGTTTTTCTCTCCCAGCCCCACTTTTTTCTTTTTTCTTTTTTTGCAGCATGTTGCTCTCAAGAGTCAAAGAGAGGGAGGGAAAGAGAGAGGAGCTGCTGCTGTAAGGATTTTATAATGCAGGAAGCCAATATTAATTTGCCTAAACGCAACACACATTTCTTGACACTTATAGAAATACAGCTAAGGGACACCTCATTCAAAAGACAGTCAAACCAGGGTACAAGAGAGAGCAAAAGAGACACTTTTGTTGTTGTCGTTGTTCCAGTGTTGTTATGGGCTATTATAGGATGGAATGGCTGCTTCTGATGCCAGGAAGCTGCACAATTGCAGTGGGGATCCATTGGCATCCATTTATTATACTGTCTTCTTTCCTTCCACAAAGTTATTAGCAACAGGGTTACCAACCATCCTGCATTTTACTGGCCTGAGTAATAAAACTGCGCTCTGTTACTTTGCAGATGTCAGCAACCAGAACACTTGGGCAGCTTCCCAGGCACGACAGCTACAAGCCCAACATTGCTGATCTTTGACTGAATTATTTGCACCAGATGGCCAGTTTATGAGAGGCTATTTTAAGTTCAGACACACGGTTCCCCAGTGCCCCAGATCTGTGACAAACTTTAAAGGATGATGTCCAGCAAGCTGGTCATTTGAACAATATGCCCATCTCTGCATACAAAAGGTGAACAGCGCAATTATCTGTCAGGCAGGGATGGAACAGTCATGTTCTAAATTATTCAACCCAATAACAGGAAAATCAAAAGTAAAAAGGGGGAAGTTTCAAATGAATTTGTTAATAAACGAAGAGAAGCATCAAAACCCTTGTTAAAAGAAAAGTCTCTTGGAATTAATTGGACTTTGCTAGAGAATGACAGCTTTTTTGCCCCCTGAAAGATTGGCACTCTTTAAGACAATTAATGAGTAAGGTAGAGATTTTCATACAGTACTTTGAAATAATCACCATAATCAATCACTTCCATTGCCTCCAGAGATGTGACAGGAAACATGGAGGAGATTTGTGGGAATTGCTAATAGAGCTGCAGAGGAGCGTAAAACTTCATAAATAGAAACAATCAGATGGAAGTTAAAGTAGATAAAGACGACTCTTGAGTTCCACAATCATTGAAATATCTTTTTATTTTATTTTATTTCCAAACTAGAGAACTCTGGGGACAGAAAAGACTTGGATCTCTTGTAACTATGATGCTGAGGAGGCAAAATCCACACACCAAGTACTCCCCCCTAAAAAAGAATTAATTTATATAATTCAGTTTTAGTGTATCCTAAAGTAATATTATATAGATGGGAGGTGTCTAGGGTCCAAACTGTGAGCTTCCCAGGCCCATGCCTGACATGAGATCTGACAATGAAAAACTACAATATTGCTAAAGAACTTATCAAGCTAACTGAGGAGCTTCTGAGGTCAGATCTGCCCCTCTGAGGATAGACCTCTGGGGGGTTTTTTGGGAATTTTTTAAAGAAGTGTTGTAGAATAGGAGATTGGTGCTTTTTATCACACTTCTGAGTCCCATAGATGCTGAACACATTATTTTTTTTGTTTGTTCCTTAGAGAATGGATTCATTGCCATAAAAGTTCCTTCCAACATATTAACAACAAGAAAAAAGTTAAGGAAACTGTAGGTCCACTAAAGAGAGAGCATGGCCAGGAAATAACAGGCAACAGGGAAAAAGCAGAGCTGCTTAACTCATTCTTTGCATCAGTCTTCATACAAAAAGAAACTTCAGCCCAACATACCAAAAAAAAAACCCCACTGCAAAAGACAAACTAGAAACAAAAATTAAAATAAGCAGGAAACTGGTAAGAGAACACCTATCCGACCTTGATGAATATAAATCACTGGGACCCAACAGACTACATCTCAGAGTTCTGAAGGAGCTGGCAGATGTTATCTCAGAACCACTGCACCATATCTTTCAAAAATCCTGGAGCACCGGGAAGTACCTGAGGATTGGGAAAGGGCTGATGTGGTTCCCATCTTCAAGAAAGGGAAAAAAATGGACCCAGGAAACTACAGACCAATCAGTTTAACATCAATACCTGGGAAGATCCTAGAAAAAATAATCAAAAAACAGATCTGCGAACAACTAGAAGCAAACAAAGTAGCCAGCACAGGTTTGTTAAAAACAGATCATGCCAAACCAATCTTATTTCATTTTCTGATAAAGTGACTAAACTAGTAGACCACACTTTACGACACCTACATCATATGAATCTAAAGTCATTCCGTAAACTATTTCATCTGGTGTTGGATGAAGAACCATTCGACCTTTTTCTACCTTATTTGTTGTAGTGGTGGTCTACCTAGACATGACCGACCGTTTGGTATGACTTGCTCATCAGGAGTTACCGTGATGTAGGTGTACCTCTCTTCATTCGTCACCCCTACCACAAGGTTACATCTTAGGCCCAGTACTCATCAATATCTTCATCAATGACTTAGATGAGGGAATTGAAGGGGAACTCATCAAATTTGCAGATGACACTAAACTGGCAGGAGTATCCAACACCCCAGAAGACAAACTCAGGATCCAAAAAGTTCTTGATAAACTTGAACAATGGGCCCTATCCAACAAAATGAGTTTCAATGTGGAGAAAAGCAAGGTTTTACATTTAGGCAGGAAAAATCAAAGGTAAAAGTACAGATTGGGTGAGACCTGGCTTAAAAACAGTAACTGTGAGAGGGACCTTGGAGTCCTAGTGGATGATCACTTGACTATAAGCCAGCAGTGTGCAGCAGGAGCCAAAAAAGCTAATACAATCCTGGATTGTATAAAGAAGGATAGAATCAAGATCACGCGAAGTATTAGTACCACTTTATAAAACCCTAGTGAGACCACACCTAGAATACTGCAGCCAATTTTGGTCACCATATCACAAAAAAGATGTTGAGAGTTTGGAAAAAATTCAGAGAAGAGCAACTAATATGATCAAAGGCCTGGAGACTAAAACATATGAAAAATGGCTGCAGGACTTGGGTTTGGCTAGTCTAAAGAAAAGAAGAAATAGGGGAGACATGATAGCAGTGTTGCAATATTTGAGGGGCTGCCACAAAGAAGAGGGGGTCACGTTATTCTCCAAAGCACCAGAGGCAGGACGAGAAACAATGGTTGATCAAAGAGAGAAGCAACCTGGAACTAAGGAGAAACTTCCTGACAGTGAGGACAATTAACCAGTGGAACAGCTTGCCTCCAGAAATCGTGGGTGCTCCATCACTGGAGATTTTTAAGAAGAGGCTAGATAGTCACTTGTCTGAAATGGTATAGGTTCTCCTGCTTGAACAGGGGGCTGGATAATAATAATAATAATAATAATAATAATAATAATAATAATAATAATAATAATAATAATAACAACAACAACAACAACAACAACAACAACAACAACAAAGTCTGGATAGTGGACGTGGCAGTGCCTGGAGACAGCAGAATAGACGAGAAAGAACCAGAGAAGATAACAAAATACAAAGACCTACAAATAGAAATAGAAAGACTGTGGCAAAGGCAAGCAAGGGTAGTACCAATAGTAATAGGCGCCTTGGGTGCAATCCCAAAACAACTGGAGCACCACTTGAACACTATTGGCATTGACAAATTCACCATTAGTCAATTGCAAAAGGCGGCCTTACTAGGAACTGCTTCCATCCTGCAATGATATCTGTAATACCATCAAACATCCACATCTGCCTATCTCAGGTCCTTGGTAAGGACTCGATAGGTAGACAAAAATGCCAAATCCAGTCTGAACATCTGGCTGACTGTGCGATGATCAATAATAATGATAATGATAATAATGATAATAATAATGATGATAACAACAACAACAACAACAACAACAACAACAACAACAAGAAGAAGAAGAAGAAGAAGAAGAAGAAGAAGAAGAAGAAGAAGAAGAAGAAGAAGAAGAAGAAGAAGAAGAAGAAGAAGAAGAAGAAGAAGAAGAAGAAGAAGAAGAGTTGGAAGGGACCTTGGAGGTCATCTAGTCCAACCCCCTGCTCAGGCAGGAAACCCTATACCATTTCGGACAAATGGCTGTTCAGTCTCTTCTTTAAAACTTCCAGTGTTGGAGCATTCACAGCTTCTAGAGGCAGGTTGTTCCACTGATTAATTGTTCTAACTGTCAGAAAATGTGTCCTTAGTTCTAAGGTTGTTTTTCTCCTTGATTAGTTTCCATCCGTTGCTTCTTGTCCTGCCTTCAGGTGCTTTGGAGAATAGCTTGACTCCCTCTTCTTTGTGGCAGCCCCTGAGATATTGGAACACTGCTATCATGTCACCCCTCATCCTTCTCTTCATTAAACTAGACATACCCAATTCCAGCAACCATTCCTTATATGTTTTAGGCTCCAGTCCCCTGATCATCTTTGTTGTTCTTCTCTGTACTCTTTCTAGAGTCTCAGCATCTTTTTTACATCGTGGTGACCAAAACTGGATGCAGTATTCCAAGTGTGGCCTTACCAAGGCATTGTAAAGTGGTATTAACACTTCACGTGATCTTGATTCTATCCCTCTGTTAATGCAGCCTAGCACTGTGTTGGCTTTTTTGGCAGCTGCAGCGAACTGCTGGCTCATATTTAAGTGATTGTCCACTAGGACTCTGAGATCCCTCTCACACTTGCTACTATTGTACAAGGTACCACCTATAGTATACCTGTACATTTGGTTTTTCAACGGATTTACATCTTGGAATATAAAAAATGGTAACTTAAAGAAACCAATCTATCACGGGTTACAAGGGAAGGTTGAGATAAGATAAGGTTTCGTATTGTCACAATTTTCACGAGTCTTAATAACGATGGCGAATTTAAGAAACATTTTTATGAATCCAAACATAAATAATGACGTAAACTCCTAACCTAATAGTTTAGATAAGGTTGCATCCTGTTGTTAATCCAAACAGAAGCAATTAATTTCTGCTGCTGATGTTGGGAAGAGATAGGACATGATTGCAAAAGATGGATGAAGCAGATGGGAGACAGTAGACAAACTACAATAAGACATAGAGGAATTTTTTTTTTCCAAATTACAATAAAGGAGATTTGTTGAGCGTACAAAACAAAAATGTGTCTGCTGAGCAATAGCCTTGAAATATGAAAAAAAACGTAATAGGAATGGAAGAGTGTGAAAAATATCTTGTTGCTGTTCAGGATATCTCACTATAGCCACTTTTAATGGCTTTTAGAGTACACATCTCCAACTGAGCAGTCTCTAGATATGTAGACCTAATACTTATCATTGGTGATGGTGATGAGTTGTTTGGGGACATAGGCAAACCAGCACATCTGAAGCTAATTAGGGGAAGGAAGGAAGGAAGGAAGGAAGGAAGGAAGGAAGGAAGGAAGGAAGGAAGGAAGGAAGGAAGGAAGGAAGGAAGGAAGGAAGGAAGGTCTTGAGTTTCTAGAGATTGGAAAGTGACATGCTCACTGAATCCCGTGAGACTTCAGTGGAGCACTTTTCCGAGTAGCCGTTCTTGCCTCCTCAGAAATGAGGGAAGGAAACTGACATTACTACAGGAGTAGGGTATTGTTTTTCATTTCGTCTTCTCCTGCTTGGTAACCGAAAGGGACAAACATGTTCCTTTCTGCTGCTGCATGTCTTTCAAATGCTAGCTACAGGGAAATGGGCAAAACTTCTCCTTCAAATTGAAGCAATCTGCACACACAGCATTCACATGAGATAGCTGTGGTAGAGTCAATAAATAAATGCAATCTATCATTCAAGTGGCTGTTCCCTAGCAGAAGAGGCAGACAACTGAAAAATTGACACAGCAAACCTCGACAGAGACGCCATTCTTCTCCTCTTTACTCAGGCTTCAAACAGTCCACCCAGACAGATGCACCATAATTAGCCAATATTTTACTGCCATTTGCAGCCAGGTAATTTGCTTTTATTTTTTTGCTCCGTGAAGGTTTTCCCATTCCTTGTCCAATAAAAGCCAAGTGCTCAGTAGAATATAAAGGACTCTAGCAAAAGCAGTTTCTTTATAGAAAGCTGATGGTTCAGAATTTGTAATTGCACTGCCTGCTCTTCAGAACAACTGCCTTGCCGGATCATGTGTTGATTTTGATACTCATCCAATACATCATCTCTCCTCCTTGCCATGCCTATCCCCAAACACCCAATAGTTGGTTTGACAAAGTTTCAGCAGAAGGATTTTTCAAGCTAAATTGCAATGCACAGTAGCACAAGCAAGTTTCAGTACAACACAGACATTTAAAAACCGCTTTTAAATGCATACATTTTGGAAACTCACAATATACTTTTAATCTACCTTAAACTGATTAAGTGGTTTAGAAGCTTTAGGAGTCTTAGAAATATAGTTTTAACAAGATCTAGAGTGATCAAGGGATGGCAATAATTCCTCCTGGCATATTTCCCTTTTTGCCTATAATGGATGGTCAACCTATCAAAGTGAGGCTTCAAGAAAATCCAAAATATTATCTTTCCCAAAGTGGGTGGTGGACACCATTCTTTTTTCTCCCTCTTTCCCCATATGTTTCTCCTGTGTTTTATATTGAAACTTTGACCATATAGAGCAGGGGTGCTAAACTGCCGGCCCGTGGGCCAGTTGCATCATACGGAGGCCGCGCCCACCCAAGCTCCAGCAATGCAAAAAAGTTGCGATACATCGCAACACGTCATTTATTTATTTATTTAATTAATTAATTGAATTTTTACCCCGCCCTTCTCCTTGCATGGTGGTGTCAAACTCCTTGCATGGTGGTGTCAAACTCCTCATGTGGCATGGTGAGTTTGACACCCGTGATATAGAGTGTGGTTACATTACTAGTGGAAATGCAAATGTTGCTGAACTTCAACTCCAATCACCCCTTTACTTTTGTCCATGCGCTCTAGGGATTGCTAGGAACTGTGGTTTAGCAATGTCTGCCTTGCCATAATAGTTATGCCCCTTAAGGGTTGCGACCCCATCTGGGGTCGATCGACCATTTCACGGGGGTCGCCAAGCAAGGCTGTCTGCCATTTTTTCCCCTTTTCCGGCGGGTGCCTTACCTCCCTTGAGCTGGGCCAGCTGGTGGTCGGCCTGCTCCGTCTCTGCCGCTTGCCAGCTACGCCTCGGCCGGCGCAGGGGGCGGAACCACGCATGCGCGGCGCTCCTGGGCAGGGAAAGTCCTCGACTTACGACTGGTTGGGTAGTCCTCGACTTACGACCGGTTTAGTCCTTGACTTATGACCGGTTTAGTCCTCGACTTACGACCGGTTTAGTCCTCAACTTACGACCGGTTGGGGGTCGCGGCATTAAAAAGGTTGAGAACCACTGGGTTAGAGTGTAGGTAGCAGCCCACAGAATTTCCTGGGTCCTGCTCACTTTTCCCTTATACCTGGCCAGTAGTGGGGAGAGACTGCTATTAATGCCAATGGAGAAGAACCAAACCTCAACTGGATCACTAGAAAGGAAGGAAGCAACCTTTTCCAGTAGCATTCTTGTTCAGCATATATTTTTTCCCTTCTTTTTGAAACAGAGAAAAAAGACTTTAAACAGGATCATTGGGACTTCTTCCACACTTTCAACAAATCCCAAAGTGTTTTTCTCCTACTTTGTCCACACTACTAACAGATTCCCAAAGCTTCTGGAGAAGCACAGCAAATCAACGTCTCCCCTAATGGTGGAATAAAGATGTAGCATTCATTCAACTAATGAACATGGGACAGCAGCCATATTGCATTAGGCTGAGATGCAGAGTCAGAAGAAAAGCTTGTTTTCAGATCTCAGTAGATACAACACCTCTACACTGTTCCTTAAAACAGCCTGTGAGAAGCCTGGCAAAACAACAACAACAATAACAACAACAACCCTGGGTTTAATGGTCAGGAGAGCTTAGGCAAAGTCAAAAGCACTTCTTCTGAATTATTTTCAAAGTATGAGTCCTGCATTTGTTGGAGATAGACTATCTAGTAGTAACTTAAGAGGCTGGAGAGAGAAAACAGGGACTAATAATCAAGGTACCAGCAATTATCAGAGGTTGATTTCTCTCCTGTGGGAAACCGCTTAATTACTTCTGCCCCATAAATTACTGAGAATCTCCATAGACATTCTACCCCATAAATTGCACAGGGATAAAAAAATATCTCTACATGATATGGAAGATAGAAGCTATAAACCCTTTCACCTATCTGGCTTCTCATACTTCTTGGACAGAACACCTTCATGAAATCTTGTGTGGATGATATAATCATTAGATTATTCAAGCAAAAGAAGGAAGGACAACTGAGGATATTTCAGGACCATAACAGAGACAGCAGCGGCACTTGATTGGAGCAGTCACAGATGCTTCAGTTCAGTGCTTCTCTGGCCTTGGAATTGTGTGTGTGATGTAGCTTCTGGTCAAAATGGATTTGCCCAGTGTTGATGCTTCACTCTGAGTACTGGTGCAGATCTTATTGTCACCAAAGCTTT
Source organism: Protobothrops mucrosquamatus (assembly GCF_001527695.2). Classification (NCBI taxonomy): domain Eukaryota; kingdom Metazoa; phylum Chordata; class Lepidosauria; order Squamata; family Viperidae; genus Protobothrops; species Protobothrops mucrosquamatus. The sequence goes on from NW_015387396.1 coordinate 1,138,235, forward strand.
AAGTGAATCAGCAAGGAAGAACGCTTCTAATAGAGGTGCTGATGGTTTTACTTGTCCATCTTTAGACTTTTCGGTTCCAGCTAAAAATTATCCAAGTAACATCTTAAGCTATATCTTATTGCCTGCAAGGGGAGGGGGGAGTGTAATTGAGATAATCACTTTTTAAATTCTTCTAAAACTTTATCTTTTATTCCATCCAACACACCAATTATTATAGGGGTGACTTTGCAAGTTCTTTTCCATTTTCTACCCATTTCAGTTCTTTGACTGCTATATTTTGTAGTTTTTCCAACTCTGTCTTAACTTCTGTTGTCCCTGGGAATTGCCATGTGGACAAAAACTGCTGTTTTCCTTCCAATGGTTATTATATTTGATGCGCTGTGTTCTAAATAGTGATCAGTTTGTGTACAAAAATCCAATAAATTTTAACATCATTTTCAGCAATGTTTTCAATTTTGTGATTATGCCATATTCAGGAAGCATGGAAGTTATTTTTGCACAGATATCAATGGATTATAGCAAGTACTCTATAATTATGTGGCTTATAATCAATCTGAGCAATTTTGTTGCATTCATTAATTATTTGATTTACTGTATCTTTTCAAAATCAGCATTTGCTGCTGTTTGTTACATGTTGACTGTCTTGACAAAAGTACTCTTGCAATGTAAACTCCACCCATTTTCTACATGCATCATGCTGTGCTTTCATCATTCTGATGACAACTCTGGATCTTATAGATACCACTCACTGTTTGGAGCCTTAGAGAAAATGTTGCTTGAGTTCAGGGTTTGCAAAAATTGTTGCACTTTAAATCCACCCTAACGTGATAAAGAATTTATGAAATTATCCTGTTGCCTTACTACATACCATCTAAATTAGATACAACAGTTCTTTTCAGTGGAATAAGAACTGATATCACCAGGTATGGACAAAGACTACCAGCTTTTCTTGAATATCATGGATTGTAGGAAAAAGGAGTACACAAACCTAGCTAAACATTAAGCCCAAATTTGCACAACCCGGTTTTGCAGTACAATCCAAATCTATATAATCCCTCTCCATACTTCCTTAAAGATGTTTCAGCTTTCCTCATCCAAGCCAAATCTCTCCCAAGGGAGTTTGTGCTGCCAGACTTGACAAACAGGCCAATATTTTCCCCACACTTCTAAATTCCATAGAAAGATAATAAATCCTGTACTGTCACATGTGACATTTTAATTTCCTAAGACATCTCATTTAAGGCACAGCTGCTAATTTATTCAGCTCAGCTTGTCTCTTAGACTCTCCTTCCTGTGATGTCATATTTCTATGGTTTTTTCCCCCCCTCCTTTCATGCAAGGAATAAGTTTAAAAAAAAAAAAGGTTAGTTTAAAAAACTAAGAAGCAAACTGGAAGAAAGAAGCAGAACGCAAATGTGTAGCAAAGCAAGGGGAGCAAGGAAGGGCTGTCTTGAGGCATTTGGGTAAAGCAAGAAAAAGTTTGTCTTTACAACAACCAGCCAAAAATTAATGATTGCACAGGTGATCTATCTGCCAGAGCAATTTAATATTTCAACATCAAGGAGACAGTATCTCATACCTGAATCTCTATTTCAACCATAAAAAGCCAAGGCAGCAGGTTGCTCCAAATTCTACAGTTGGGCATTTTTCTCTAAAAGGAATCCTAAATCCAACTGGGTGACTTTGGCCCAGTCATTCTCTCTCAGCCCTAAGCATTGCCCTAGGGCCTAGGCAAAGCACTTTTGAAAATCTTACTAGGGAAACTGCAGAGACATTCCCAGGTAGTCACCAAGAGTCAATAATGAGTTGAAGCCCCTTCCCCCATCAAAAAAAATCTTAAATCTTGCCCTACCCTCATTGAGTTATGCAGAACTTTTCACCTGTATTTTTATTGGAGCTGTGCAAATTCTTTGAAAGTACTTCAGAACATGGAGTGCATACAACATACTGAAAAAATAGAAAATCTTTTAAAAATAAATTTTGGCTGTTTTTGGATGCTCTTAATGTAAAGCCGTTTTGCTCGACCTGGATGTACCTGTAAATAAGCATGCTTGTGCAAGTAGCTGGAAGCAACATCTGAAGCAGTCATGTGGTTGAAAGACACAGTTGCTTTAATGAGTCAAGTGGATGGGTGATGTGCGCTCTATGCATTCAAGAGTACCTCTTTCAAATGATTTACACAGCCCTAGTTTTTTTTTAATATCACTTAGATCAGGGGTGTCAAACTGCCAGCCCGCGGGCTGGACACGTCATCCCAAAACTGCGCCCACCCCATTGCCAGCAATGGAGAAAAAGCTCCGATACGTCTCGCGACGTCACATGATGTCGCGAGTTTGACATGCCTGATTTAGACCACCATTCCCCAATCATCTAGATCACGGGTCCCCAACCTGTGGCCCGTGGCCCAGTGCCAGGCCATGGCCTGTTGGCCACCGGACTGCTAGAATGGCAGGTGTGGGTGCACCCCCCACTCATGCTAGCACAGCCACACAGGTGCTAGCAGCCCTGTTTATGCATGCGTGGGGGTGCTAGCGCTGCCACCAGCATCAGGTGAGCATTAGCAGACTGTACATGCGCATGGGTGCTAGTGGCCCGCTTGTGCATGTGCATGGGTGCTAGTCCTCCCGCAGGTGCGCATGGCCCATTTGCACATGCATGGGGGTGCTAGTGCCACTGCCAGCATTACGTGGGTGCTAGTAACCCACTTTCACATGCATGCAGGAGTTAGTGTCACCGCCGTGCATGCACCTGTTTGCACATGCACGAGCGTGGGAGTGCACGTGCACACCTTTCCCTGCTCCTCCCATTCCCTCCAGGCCACCAACCAGGAAAGGTTGGGGAGCTCTGATCTAGATAGATTGGATTTACAACTCCCAGAATTGCTCAATAGAATAATTATTAACTTGCAAGTGTTTGTGTGTTAGTTTGTATGGTAGCTTGTTTGTTTGTTTGTTTGTTTCTTATACCATTGTTTCTTATCATTATGTTTTATTCTGAGGTGGCTCAAGGCAGTATAGAAGCAGCAACAACAAAAGCAACAGTGCTTAGATTTGTATGTATGGTACTGAAAGAAATAAGCATTTACACCCTCAGAACTTTTGGAATATCACCTGAAGAGATTTTATATACCTTTAAGCAAGCAGAGGATAAGAATAAGAATAAGAATAACAACAACAACTAAGAAATAGAACAACTGTGGCAAAGGCAAACAGGATAGTACCAATAGTAATAGGCACCTTGGGTGCAATCCCAAAACAACTGGAGCACACTTGAACACCGTTGGCATTGACAAATTCACCATCAGTCAATTGCAGGTGGCTTTACTGGGAACAGCTTCCATCCTGCGACGATATCTGTAACACTATCAAACATCCAGATCTGCCTATCTTAGGTCCTTGGTTACAACAAAAAGGCCAAACCCAGTCTGAACATCTGTGCGATGAACAACAACAACAACAACAACAACAACAATAATAATAATAATATAACAACCCTTTTAATAGTTACTATAAAGAAGGAAGATAATATGCATCTAAAGAAATCTTCTGTGGGGGCCTTTATGTCAGCAATATCAATTCACACCTGCAAATACCGGTGAAATCAACTCACAGGCTTGCTTTTTAAAAGTAGCATTTCACAACTCTGCAGATGCACTAACAATCTTGCTGAATACCATTAAAGTGTACTGTCGGTGAATTTATTCCCTTGCATATGGTCAAGGAAACAGACTTGAGTCTTCTGAGAATAGGACTGTTTATGTGAATTATGCTTAGTGCTATTCAGGCAAACTTTTCAGAATTTTTTTTCTTCCCAGTTCTCATTGGATGGAGAATCTGTTTTCCATGTTTCCTCTTAGGAAAATCCTCATGGATGGTGAATGGAGCGTGGGACATGTGCCCCTTTCCCAAAATGCCAAGGAGGGCAGAAAACATCCTGGAGACACCTTTCTCTTACTCATTTCTCTTGTTTCCCAGAAATTCCAAGGGATGACCCACAAGGGAATTCCTCTACTTGGATATTTTCAGAATAGGAAGTATCTGCTTGAGCAACAGGAAGAAGGGATGAAAAGGAGGGAATCAGAAAACATCAGCAGTTTCACCTGTCTTTATCTTCAACAAAAAAAGAAAGCTCAGGAACATAATCAAGAGAAATTCAAAAGTAATTCTCAAGCATCCTGAGAGTAAGGTAGAAGCAAAGAAATCTTTTCCATGGGAGAAGAAAGCTTCTGAGATAATTGCCACACAGCATTTTCTCTTCAGATAATTTATTTCCCACTCTCTCTTTTCCTCCAATGGAACCAGTACAAAAGACTTATTCTTGTTCTGCTCTCTATGACTGATCATGATCAAAAGAAAAAGAAAAAAAAATTCATATTTTATATTCTGTACTTGTATTTTTACTTCTGTACTTATAAGCTGCCTTTCAGGTTATCTTACCAAGAGTTTTAAACAAAAACAAAAACAAAACCCTATTGTATAGCTTCCTGCAGAGATGGCTTCATTGTCTTTATTCTCACTGGTCCTTGTTAGTTGTAGTCACCAAAAATGATTTTCTGTAGTACTAGTACCTACAAGGAGACAGGATACCCAGCACTCTGAAGAAGGCAACATCTTCTTTAACAGAAAAAAAATGAAAACAAAAACACTGATTCCATAAACAGATACTGAAGCAAAATAGGCAGGTTCATAGCAGGCCTGAGAGCAGAGATTCTTCATTTTCCGGCAGAATTTTAGGCTGTGGATGCAGGTTTTGATTACATTGCTTAACTCTTTTAAAATGAATAATTTTCCTTCCATATAAGATTGCAGTACCATCCTAGATGGTCTTAGTTGATCTGAAAAAGCTAAGCCACGTTGGGCCTGCTCACTATTTGGAGATTACAGGAATTCCAGAATTATAAAAATAGAATAGGAGGTTCCATCCCAGAAGAGTAGAATGGCAAACCACTTCTATTGCCGTGAAAGCAACACAGATGAGTCCATGTAGCCACCAAGAGTTGAAACTGATGGGCAAGAAGCTTCTGTTGTCATGAAGCCAATTTGAGGAATAATCTCACCAAAATTTAGGGAAGTGGTCAGGGTAACAAGGAACATGTCACCTTGAGACCGCAGGCTTCCAACCTTCTGAAACCAGAGAAAATAAAACCCTAACCAACATTCACATTTTATTTTCCCAAAGTCTTTGCAGTATCACAGCACAGAAGAAAATAACCATCTCTGGGTCTAGCTTTCTCATTCTTTTCCCTTACCACATCTTTAAAGGAGAAGTGTGTTCGGCTTACCTTTGGAATGACTACTCAAGACATTGCTTGAAGCCCAGATCTTCTCACCTCTTAATTTAGCTTAAACTGAAACTTACTTAGCATGCTGTACATCTCAGCCAGCCAATACATTCTCTCCATATTTCTCTGTGAGTAAGAAAACTCAAGGAGTTCAGCTATGCCAAGGGGCTTTTACATTATAAATGGGCACCTTTTCTTTACTGCTAGATAAAGAAAGGCTTTCTTCTCTCTCATTCACCTTCCAGCACTTTTCACAACCCAGTTTGGTTCTTGAAGAGAAACCAGGGCACCTCTTTCTTCTCAACAAGAGTCTCCCTTAAACATTCCCATTACTTTTTAATGAGATTTGCCTAGGACGACTTCACTGGACCTTGGTTCCACCAGCTAATAAGAAAAGTTGATTTCTTTGTATGGAGACTTCTTGGTTTGAAAAGAAGAAATTAGTTGAGAAAACAAGCCAGTTTTGGCCAGTCGATAAATTAAAATCTATCAATTATTGTGCACACACTCATTTATAGGGGCTCAGTTTGCACACTTTAAGAAAGAGAGAGTTATATAGCAGAATTCTTGTGTTAACTTCTTATCCCCAACTATTGCTCCGCTACAGTGGCTAACATTTACTGGAAGTCTGATGGAGGAGTCAAGTTTTTTTTTACTTTCCCTGCTCAGAAAAATACTAGCAAGTAGAGTCAGGAACCTTCAGAATCTGAGTGGCCATGCATGACAACAACTCTGGAGAGTAATCAGAACTAATTTCAAGATTCCCTTTTGAATCACATTTCTAATCCATGGGACTCATGAGAGATGTTGCTGCCCTTTGATGTCAAGGAGGTGGCATCAAATTTTTCCCAGTGAAGAGGTAGGCAACAAGGAACATTTTCCAGTCTTGACACACCCACACCTGAAGCCCTTATAAACAGACATCGCCTAAATGCCGTTGAAGATGTTACCTAGCCTGGTAACGAAATGTTTGGAAACCAACCCACAAGCTCGGTGAAAGAACCTTCACCCTCATTTTCCAAT
>NW_015387396.1:1147058-1154558 GCF_001527695.2 Protobothrops mucrosquamatus
CAAGGAGGTGGCATCAAATTTTTCCCAGTGAAGAGGTAGGCAACAAGGAACATTTTCCAGTCTTGACACACCCACACCTGAAGCCCTTATAAACAGACATCGCCTAAATGCCGTTGAAGATGTTACCTAGCCTGGTAACGAAATGTTTGGAAACCAACCCACAAGCTCGGTGAAAGAACCTTCACCCTCATTTTCCAATCTGCCCATTATGCCTCTAATCCATATCTGTGGAAGGAAATACCTAACAAAAAAGAGGCCACGTTTTTGTATGAAAAGCTACAGCAATTGAAGAGATGAACTGTTTGGCAAGACTACCAGGGATTGGCTTCTGGATAGGGTTGGGTGAGCTCTTTGAGTCCTTGCTTTAAGAGAGCTCTATCTTGCCCTGAAGCTTCAATCTTCTCCTGGTTTACAGGGCTGATAAACTCATCCTAGATAAGAGAAAGAGGCTCAATGGATGATTTCTCTGTCCAGCGAATTGGTATCCAATCTGTTCTGGAAGGGGCTGCACTTCTTCTAAAATGAGGGTTTTCTTAGCCTGCATTGCTGAGCCCCACGAAAATGAAAAATGAATTTGTGCAATCGCTACTTGGTTAAAACGAACAAACAAATAAAGCAGCCATGTTTGACAGATAGTTTTGGCAGACGGTTTGCCTTGTGGGTTTGGTCACCTCTCAAAGCTCACTTGAGGATTTGTTCCTCATTTTGCTGCGCTAGTTTGTTGTGGGCTTGTCCAGACAAATTTTGAGAGTATGGCAGATCTGTATGCATAAGCTATTAGCTTGGATAAGCAAAGCTGGAAGATTCTTGAAACTCACCCTGGCATTGTAAAAAAAAAACCTGACACCTCCCCTCCACATTTCTTATGACTTTTGAAAATCTCTATCCTGAAAGGAGCAAAACTAGCCTGAAAGTTCTTCTAGAATCAGGGGTAGTCAACCTTGGCTCTTTTATGACTCGTGGACTTCAACTCCCAGAATTCCTGAGCCAGCCATGCTGGCTCAGGAATTCTAGGAGTTGAAGTCCACGAGTCATAAAAGAGCCAAGGTTGACTACCCCTGTTCTAGATCCATCTCAGTCATTAGAGGCACAAGGAAGGTAGCTCTCGCATGCTCAAAAGTAAAAAAAAAATCTGATACTTGATCAGAGTGTTATCCAAACAAGGGATAGGTTGGAACTGTATATCCCACCCAAAAGAAATTTGCCTAAGTAGTTGTTTATGTAAAATGGGCAAGAAAAAAGCACAAGAAATTTAACCCACTGATTGTTTTTAATAGTGCTCATGTTTGAATCACAGCAGTTGCTGGAAGTCTTTGTAATGGCTTCGTAGTGTTTCTACAATAACTTTTACTTATCTGAGCTTTGTATCTTGGGAAGTATAGTATTCCAGCCTTGTCCGCCTAGAGATATCTGATATAAATATGCTTTGCACTCAGAGTATCTTTCACTAGCTAAGCTAGGGCATAAGCTATAAACTTACCTACTTGGATCAATAGATAGCATTTGGTTAGATAGCTTTGCTACAATAATCCCAGCCCTGGTAACTTCAATTTTAAATTACTGCAATGCAGTTAAATATGGGGCCTCTTGAAAAGCAGTCCAGAACCCACCATTAACACACAATACTGCAGCATGGACATAGCATAACAAAAAGGAAATTATGAAACTATTACACCAGCTTTATACTATTAGTGCCAGTTCATCTCTGGTCACAATGTTAACTTATACATCTCTTCATAACTTAGGACAAGTTTACCCAGAAGAAGCCCCTTTCCATATATTCCCAGGTCCTGCTGTGTTTGCCGTCCCTACAAAAAGGCAACAAGTGATTGTTCAATAATGCCCATGAAAGTGCGGATGATCTAGCTGTGAGATCAAACACCCCATTGATTACCAGGGTTGATTTAGTTAACCTGACTGGCTAAGCAAGTGTCTCCTTCCTCCATCACTACTTCCATGTGCATTCCTCTCAAATATGTGTGCTTGGTGGCAGAGAACAACCATCCAGACAAAAGCCATGTACTACAGTATTCTTTGCTCAGGGGTATATAATAGCTATGCTACCTGCTAGAATATCTAGATAATAGCAGGTGCACACACACACACACACACACACACACACACATCCATTTCAGAATGCTTTCCCCGGCAAGAATTCCTGCTGTTAACATTATAGTTTTTTTTAATGCCAGGCCAAAAAAAAAGATTTTAATATACAGACCTGTTAATTTTAAATATATCTGACGCATTAGAACTTTCACTATTGCTTTGTTTCTTTTGTGTTATAGTCTATTGTAGTTTAATTGCTATTTTAACATTTTTATCTGTAATGTTGAAAAGTTGTAAGCTATGTTGATGTAGGCAGCATAATCTTAAATTAAAAAAAGGTAGTTGTGGCTGGTGCTGTATCTCTGCTTTATCTGGCTCCACTGAGTTGCCTTTTGCTGCGCATCCTCCCTACATCAACCAGAGCAGCTGATGGAGTCTCAGATGGACCTGGGCAATTGCCTGGAATAATCCAAAGGGTTCATACAGGAAGAGGAGATTTCATGAAAAGAGAGAGAGCACTGTCTTTTTTGGATGAGGAGCAGTTGGCAGGTATGAATGGAATGGAATGGAATGGAGTAGAGTAGAGTAGAGAAGAGTAGAGTAGAGTAGAGTAGAGTAGAGTAGAGTAGAGTAGAGTAGAGTAGAGTAGAGTAGAGTAGAGTAGAGTAGAGTAGAGTAGAGTAGAGTAGAGTAGAGTAGAGTAGAGTAAATAGAGTAGAGTAGAGTAAATAGAATAGAATAGAATAGAATAGAATAGAATAGAATAGAATAGAATAGAATAGAATAGAATAGAGAGTTGGAAGGGACTTTGTAGGTCAGAGATCTCCAACCTTTCCAGGCTTGTGGACCGGAGGGAAGGAGAGCAGCTTCAAAATTGGTGTGTGTGCACACACGCATGGGACCACACACACTGGGGTGGCATTAGTGACCCTGTTCATGCATGAGGCATATGCTGGTGCCCTGCACATGCGCGAACAGCCACGTACCCACCACAGCAGATGGCGGCCCATTCGCACATCCGCAAATAAGCCACGAACTCTTGCCCCGTGCTAGCATCCCCGTTCATGCCTGTGTGCACACACAAATGGGGCCATGGGCGTGTGCTCACCGGCCAGCCATTTCCACAGCCCACTGGACAAGAGCCCGTGGTCCTGGACCAGGCCATGGCCCATAGGTTGGGGACCCCTGCCCTACACCATTGCCATACAGATGGCAATCCAGTCTCTTCTTGAAAGCCTCCAGTGATGAAGCACCAACATCATCTAAAGGCAGTCTGCATGCTATTATTTCTTTTTTTTCCCCTTTCTCTACTACCCTTCCTAAATGACTCCAAAATTAAAATGCAGATCATTTAAATGCACTAAAACAAAATCACAGACTAACATCAGCTTTAAAAAATCATATTTAAAGCCATTTAAAACTAGTGAAAACTATTAAAACTTGGTTGAAAAACTGAGTCTTTAAAGTGTTCTTGAGAACATCTAAAGATAGGCCTCTAATATCTGTCCACAGTATGTTCCATGTAAAGCCATCACCAAATGATCTGGTGGCACTTGAAGCTAGACCATTCCAGACAAATTTCATGAGCAATGGGGATCCTGAAAATAAAGGTGATATCTCAGGTATAGAGCCCAGGTGGCCTAGTGGTGAAGACACCCGCCTTCCACTCGGAAAGTTGAGGGTTGAATCCTAGGTAACAACAGGTCTTTCTCTCTCAGGGAGCAAAGAGAAAATATCTGTTGCAAACTCCATGTAGTCATCAAGATGGGCATCTGGCCAGTAAAAACTCAGCCATCCTGACTCTACCCCAAATTAAAGAATTTCAGGGTCGTAAAGAGGAGAAAAAAAAGGTGTTAACTCAGGTATGTTGTTTAGGTTTATGAGAATCACACCTTTTATTTGCCCAGAATAGAGTTCAGTTGGTTAAGAACAAGCTTAATTTGTTGTTGTTTTGTGTGTGTGTGTGTGTGTGTGTGTGTGTGCAGCCACAGCCACAGTAGAGCAAAAATACATGTCCTCAGGTTGGGAAATGAACCCAGACTTTGCTCACCTAAACTATAATCTTGTTGCAAAAATAACATTCAGCCCTGCTTCTATTGATTTTACAATAGTTACATCCCATTCCTATCCTAATGGACTGTAGGTGGTGTACAATAAAAGATAAAACCAGAGATAAAAGCTCAATATTAATAAAGTAATACCATTAAAGACTGTGATAAATCTCATATGCATCCTTAAAAAACTAAACTAAATTAATCTTAAGGGCCAAATGCTCTTAAGGGACAAAACTACATGAGCCTTTTTATGTAATGCCTTCAAGTTTGAGGTCATCCCTTCTTCCCAAGAAGGAACATTCCATAAAATGGGGCTGTTATTGAGAAATATTGTGTGTGTTTCTACATTTATAGTCTAAAAATGTTTAGATAGTGGTCTCTGTAATAGGAAATGTTAAACATATAATGCAATCCTCCTTCAAATACAAGGATGAATTTTCAACTTGCAGAACTTAGGGGAAAGGATGCCATTTCCATGTGGATCATCATGCCTGACTTATTTCACACCCATCTACTTCTCTGTGGGAACAGATAGATTTTATTTATTATTAAATTTATATGCCGCTCATCTCGTCCACAGGCAGTTCATCAAGAAAACATTTGCATGGCTGATAATTGTATGTCAGCCTCCCTTATTTTGATGTCTACTGGATGTTTGCTACTGCAATTCTCACCTCCGAAGGCAACAGACTGGAGATTCCTGTTGGAGGTTCCCCCCACACCAAGGATTCTCACGTTCACTCCTGCCTTCTATCCCATCTAGGCACAGAAGCAATGCTGATGAAGCAATATATTTTCTTTTATCCTTGATAAATTAATCATAGGAAGCAAATATGTACACAGTGGATAATTTATAAAGGTTCCCTGACCCAAGTATATCAAGTGTGGATTTGTGTCCAAAAATGTGCTGAAATTGTGGATTGATCCTTTCTCGATTACTGTTCATATTTTCTTATAATAGGGGAAAGCAAGCAAACCCTTGAACACAACCCCCCAAATGAACATATAAATCAGATTTATGGGGGTTCAGTCACAAGACTATATTTGTCATCTATGTAGTACTACCTTTGAGTGTGGCTACTTAGCAAAGGTAAACATTATGACATAGGAAGAAGCTAAGAGCATATCTTACATCAGCGCTTGGAGCAATTGAACTGGAGGTGGGGAATATGCACACAGGAAGAAGGGGGAGGGTGAAGATGTGGATGCAAGAACAATGTGGTAACTTGCTCCAAAATTAGAGATATAGACTCTAGAGTACACATATCCAACACACAGTAACCCAACTTGTATATCTATGTGCATGAGTAGCTGTGTACAGCCTGGCATTAAAAGGACCATCATAAAATGTGTCATGTGGGGACAAGGGCAATGTATCTCAAGTTGCATGCATGTTTTGGTGAAAGGACAAAGTTATGGAAATAACTTGAAAGATGCAGAACAGCTCCCATTCCAAATGTAAAACCAGAGTGAAGGTAGTAAGCTGATTATGAAAAAGATGAAGGATACTGACTCCAGCAAGCTACTTTTTAAAGCAGCAGCCTTGGGACCCTTTCCTTTTCCCTGAGAGAGTCTTCTCAGATTCAGGGTCCAAGTAGAGGAAAGTCTCGACAAGCAATCATGGCTGCAGCAAATATAAAAATTATAAGCCACTCTTTTCCATGTCTAAGTATCAGTGCCATACAAACATGTTACAATGCCTGCTTTTATGGGCTGAGAACATCAACAGGATGATAGCTTCCAGATACATCTTCTGCATCTGCTGCAGGAACCATCAGAAATCCTGGGCAATTCCTGCAAAACCTATGTATGTTTGTATTAAATAGGAAGACTTTTTAAATATTTTGTTAATTTTAATATTAACAAAGCTGTCAGGAATTGCTGTGTTCTCTCCAGTGGTGGGATTCAAATATGTGAACAACCAGTTCTCTGTGTGGATGCCGCTTCCGGAAATCCATTCTGGGCCTGGGCAACAAAAAATTAGCTACCGGTTCTGCCAAAGTGGTGTGAACTGGCTGAATCCCACCACTGGTTCTCTCCCTATTTAGTTATTTTCTGATGAGAATAATTACTTTTTCCCCAATTATTGCCAATGAAACAATTCTATATTTTTATGTTAAACTAATTATAGCTAAGCAGTTTCCCTTAATATTCCCAAGCAGATGATATACCTTGGACAGCATCAATCAAATTGTTTATAACAAATGTTTGGAAGCATAGCAAAGGTTTGAGAAACTTTGGGGTAATGGAAACGTTTTCCCATCACCCAAATAATTGGATTTACTATTATTATCTAGAGTAAGGCTTGGGTAGATTGCCAGTGGAAATTAATGAGATAGATCTTGTGCCAGTGATTTTTTAACTTCTTTTTAAAATTAACATTTACATCAGGAGAGGATATGTTTGGCAACTTAAGAATCTATCTTCAGGTTTCCTGTACCAAGCTGATTCCCTAAGCATTGCAACAGCATTCAAGTTGACACTTTTGAAATATTCCATTCCTGGTATTTGTAATCCTTGGTGACCTGATAGAATTACAAGGAAAATCCTTGCATACAATCAAACAGAACTTAAGAATGTTTTCTTTGGAAATATAATTTCTCGGATGTATGGACTCATCCTGATCCTTTCTCCACATGGCCCAATTATCTTCTAAGTGTCCTTCATCACTTCCAAATCTATGCATTCTCTTCCCTGCTGTTCTGTATTTATATATCTGTCAGATTTGAAGGCTGTAGCAGTAGAAGCCACCAGTAAGACAGACAGAGCTGCAGGATATGCATCCTCCATTGACTCTCAGTCATCTGACCTTCTTGGAATGGAAGCTGATGGGCTTGAAGCAAGCCATCAGTCTGCCAAGCCAGAGAAATGAATACTGAGGCATAAAGGTCTTCCAAAAGCCTACTTATCTGGTATTGTTCTCATGGCTTTTAGTTGGTGGCTGTATTCTCCCATCTTACAATAGCTTCTGAGATGCTATTTGGATGAAGCAGCCCTAATGCATTCTAATAACCCCAGACATTTGCAAATGTAAGATAAGCAAATAATTTTATACTCAGTGCACATTATTATATTAAACAAGTATAATCCACAGAAAGAAAATTTCCTAAGTAGACAAATTCTCTGTATTTACTTTTCATTTTTCTGTCAAGATCTATCCTGATTAAAAAGTCACAACAAATTTCAAGTCCTTACCAACCGAATCACTCCTTAAGTATCAGTCAGTTTATCAAACCAAGTTCTCTCAAACTTGTTCATCTGAAATGCAAAGAATTATCTACACCAGTTTTTCTTAAAGTGTGGTTCAAGGACTCCTGGGGGTCCCCAAGGCCCTTTTGGGATCTTCAAAATCAAAATTATTCACCAGATATTGCAGATATTTGCAAAAAAAATTAAA
>NW_015387396.1:1156673-1173099 GCF_001527695.2 Protobothrops mucrosquamatus
CCGAATCACTCCTTAAGTATCAGTCAGTTTATCAAACCAAGTTCTCTCAAACTTGTTCATCTGAAATGCAAAGAATTATCTACACCAGTTTTTCTTAAAGTGTGGTTCAAGGACTCCTGGGGGTCCCCAAGGCCCTTTTGGGATCTTCAAAATCAAAATTATTCACCAGATATTGCAGATATTTGCAAAAAAAATTAAACAATGTCACTCTTCTCATTAGTATTTTTTATTTATTCAAAATAGTTTTACATGAAATATATTTATGCTACATCTAATAGGTTTAATGTTATTTTAAATATTCCAATAAACAAATGTTCAACAAATGTGTCAATTTTAACTTTTAATATGGTAAATATTGATGAATATAACCCCTACAAACAAAAGCTCTTTCAGAGTCTTTCATAATTTTTCAAAGTGGGAAGGGCTCCTGAGACCAAAAAGATTAAGGAAATGTTCTAGAAACATGACACCGCATACAGTTTGTCCTCAACGTAGGATCACAGTTGAGCCCAAAATTTCTGTTGCTAAGTGAGACAGTTGTTAAGTGAATCTTGCCGCATTTTACGACCTTTCTTGCCACAGTTGTTAAATGAATTACTGCAGCTGTTAACTTAATAACACGGTTATTAAGTGAATCTGGTTTCCCCATTGACTTTGCTTGTCAGAAGGTTGCAAAATGTGATCACAGGATCCTGAGACAGTGTAACCATCAGTCAGTATGAGTCAGTTGTCAAAATATCTGGATTTTGATCATGTTACCTTGAGGATGCTGCAACGGTCATGAATATGAAAAATGGTCAGAAGTCACTTTTATCTTTGAACAGTCATTAAATGAACTGATGTAAGTCAAAGAGTACCTGTTTATGGTTATGTTCAAGTTAGAATCTGCTGTATCCCAGTTATTCCTACGAATAATATACTTTGGAACCCTAGAAGTTACAATCCTGACCTTTCTATATATTACTAAACCTGAGAAGGCTGATAAAAAGTTATTTGGAAGTTACTGAACTTAGCAAAAAAAACAACAACTTTCAAATCAAAGAAAAATATATTTGGTACAGTTTATCATCTAAAACATACCAGTTTCACAGGGCCCATTTCTCTAAAAATGTTGCGTCTCAACCCTAATGTGACTTTGAACATAATGATGTTGGAAACTGAGCAGTTCACCATGTCACCACTTTTCTTATGAAGTACATAGATTAATAAGTGAGGCTGGACTAAATTGGTGACAGCTCTCCCCACTTCTCAAAGCTGTCACTCTTTTGAAATTAGTTTTAAGCTCCATTGACCTGGTACTGTTTTTGCAAAAACCAGAGGAGAATGTGCAAAACAAATTACAACATTTTACAACAGAGTTCTGGGTCTGGCAGGAGATACCCAAACTGGTATCAAGTGCATTTTCCAAAACCGGTGCCTTAGGCAACACTCTGGGGCAATCCAGCAATCACATGCATGACCCAAGGGACAAAACCCTGAAGTGGAATCATCCAAAGCTCATCCAACTTCCTGATTCCACTGCATTTGATAGACCTGCTTACCCACCAGCCTCCAAAGAATAACCCGCTGAACTATGTATCATTATGGGATGCAACTCTACTGAAGTTTACTTCTTTGCAGGGAAAAATGGCAAATAAAGGGGACGACAGAGAATGAGGTGGCTGGATGGAGTCACTGAAGCAGTAGGTGTGAGCTTAAATGGACTCCAGAAGATGGTAGAGGACAGGAAGGCCTGGAGGAATGTTGTCCATGGGGTCGCGATGGGTCGGACATAACTTTGCAACTAACAACAAACACAAACCAAGTCATACCTTAGGAGTAGGCAAAAGAATATATCTAACTAGGAAATCATTTCATTTTCAATCACAAATTTTAACTTCAAAGGTTGTTGCTTGATGATCATAAAAATGATTTGGGTTCAGGAGCCTTGGGGCACGAATGAAAGTCAGACTCACTCACCCATACCTAACCATGATACAAACATGCCATGATATCTTTTCCTCCTGTATCTGCCCTGAGTTCATCTCATAAGTGAGGTTGCCTAAATCATTCATTCCTTAGCTAGACTTATAGTAATCTTCTTTGCCTCATTCTAACACCCTCCAAGGACAACTTCAAGGAGTGAAAAGTCCATTAGACTTTGTCACCCATTCCCTTAGGGAAAACAAGGAACTATAAGGGCTGGGAACAGAGAACTGAAGAAAGATCAGCAAAGAAAATAACCAGCTACACGCTGATATAGGCCTCGTAGAGAATGCTTTGGCTCAGCAATGGGAAAGACAAAAAGTCAGGATTGTAGGCTAGATTGTGAAGCCAAAACACATCCTAGAAGAAGACAACAGCTGACTGTTCCTTTAAACCACGGGTGTCAAACTCGCCATGTCACGTGACATGTCGTGACGTATCGCAATTCTTTTTGCATTGCCAGCAATGAGGTGGGTGCGGCTTCGGTATGATGAAAATGGCCTGCGGGCTGGCAGTTTGACACCCCTGCTTTAAGCTATGAAGGAAATTGCACAGATGTGAAAACAGGTGTCAAGTTCAACTCAAAGGTATCTTGAGCTATAATACTAAGGCAGGGAGCCCTGTAACTTTGAATGCTGGAAAACCCTGGATATAGACTCAGGTCAAAGAAATGGCTACACTAGAACTTTCCTGCCTTGTGTTTTTCTACCTGTATGGAGTTGTTATTTTCCTTTCTAATCCTGGGATATCTCCAATAACATAATTCAGACTAAAAGAAAAGGACAATCTAGTACAATGATGGCGAACCTATTAGAGACCGAGTGCCCAAACTGCAACCCAAAACCCACTTATGTATCATCGGGTGCCAGGTGGGCATGGCCCATTGAGTGGTTATGGCCAATCAGGTGGGTGTGGTCCGTTTGGTGGATGTGGCTGCAGTGGTAACGGCAGACTGGGTGGGACTAAAAAGTTCAATCAATCAATTCCAACTTTGCGAGATCTTTTTTTTTCCCCGTGGGAAGTTGAAATTGATTGATTGAATTTTTTTGGGGGGGCACATGGCGGCAGAGGCCTAAAGTGAAAAGGTTTTATAAAACCCAGCTGAAGGCTTAGGATTGGGGTGACAGCGTGCGTGCCCACAGAGAGGGCTCTGCGTGCCACCTATGGCACGCGTGCCATAGGTTCACCACCACAGATCTAGTAAAAACTAAGCTAAGTGGTTTGGAATTTCCTGTTTATTTACATACTGACAGTATTGTTTCCTATTTCCACTCTTGTGTTCATGCCCTCTGTTTAATGCAGAAAGGATCTGTCTTCTCTGACCTAGATCTGGGGGCCAAATTAAATTTTACATGCAAGATCCATGACTGGATTTAGCCCCCCCCCTTTTTTTTTTCTTTTGTCCACTTCATTCTGTCAAAGCTTGGGAAGCAATCAACCAATTTGTTGGCACTGCAGTAGGAAGAGAAGTATTTGAATGATCCAATAAAATCCCACCTCTTATTTTTAGTAATAAAGTAGGGAACTACAAATTGAGAGGTGCTATTGTTTTCTCTTGCCAGGATAATAACAGAAACACACAATTTACATTAAAGGTACATGGAAAGGTCTGAAATGAGGCTTCCCTTGGCCCTCTAAGAAGAGATTTGAGGGGGGGGAAAGCAATGGGAAATCACATCATGAATCTCTTTATGCCACAAGTCCTCAGTGAATTGAACTCTCTCCTTAAGGTTATTCTTAGAGTCATAAGCAAGTTAAGTGTTATTTTCACTGGTGCTTATTTAACCAGCTGTAAACATACACACACACATACACACAGAGTTGGCATTTGGAAAAGTATCTACTACTTCAGGCAGAGCTATATGTCTCTAAAGCAGACATGTCAAACTCGTGACGTCACGTGACGTCGCGAGACGTATCAGGACAGTTTTGTCATTGCCGGCAATGGGGTGGGCACGGCTTCTGGATGACGCGTCCGGCCCGCAGGCTGGCAGTTTGACACCCCTGCTCTAAAGGGAACCATTTCCTCTATCCTGCAGAGGTGATCACCAGCCACAGTTTGACAAGCCATAAAAGCACCTGGTCAGAATAGAATAGAAAAATAGAGTTGGAAGGGACCTTGGAGGTCTTCTAGTCCAACCCTCTACTCAGGCAGGAAACTCTAACATTTCAGACAAATGGTTGTCCAATCCCTTTTTAAAAACTTCCAGTGTTGGAGTATTTACAACTTCTGGAGGCAGGTTGTTCCATTGATTAATTGTTCTAACTGTCAGGAAATTTCTCCTTAGTTCTAAGTTGCTTCTTTCTTTGCTTAGTTTCCACCCGTTGCTTCTTGTCCTGCCTTCAGGCACTTTGGAGAATAGCTTGACTCCCTCTTCTTTGTGGCAGCCCCTGAGATATTGCAACACTGCTATCATGTCACCCCTAGTCCTTCTCTTTATTAAATTAGACATACCCAATTCCAGCAACCGTTCAATTCAGGTTTGACTGCTCTGGAAGCCAGGCAGCACTGAACATTAAGACTTTGTACCCATATACTGTAGTTTCCCTTCTTCTTCCCTTTGCCTGATATGTATGGATTGCATATGTTGATTCATAAAATGCAAGATAAAACCATAGAATAAAAATGCAATCACCCAACACTATATATTGTAGCCATTATAATCCTCAATTAAAGTTGCAAAAAGTCTTCAACTCTGCTCAAAGTTCCCAAGATAACAGGGAGAAAACCATCCTAATCTTAAGGGGGGGGGAATTCCATAAGATCAGAAGAACTATGGAAAAGTCTTGCTTTCATCAGTCTGTCTGTCTGTCTCTCTCTCTCTCTCTCTCTCACACACACACACACACACACACACACAGAGAGAGAGAGAGAGAGAGAGAGAGAGAGAGAGAGAGAGAGAGAGAGAGAGAGAGAGACCAGAGGAAGGAATGAGAAAGACATACTTTTTGAGTAGAACACACAGCATGGGCAGACTCTACTCAATGTCAGTCATGCAGATAACAAGGCCTTAAAGTAATGATCAGATTGTATCCCAGAAACTATTCACAGCTTAATGCAACTTCTGCAAGGCAAATGTTACTCTGAATAACAGATTCTCTACCATTAGCAAGACAATTGCTGCAGTTTGAATGAATAGTGGTTTTTGAATAGACTTCACAAAAAGCAGAGCATTCTGCTCTGAGAAGAGAAGTATTTCTAACATCAGATGAAATTAGACAAACATTCTCCTGATTGTGGCTTTCATCCCTCAACCTGCAGGTTTACTTTTGTAATGTAATTTTTATTGAAGATGTTTACATAAGGAAATGATAAACATGAAAACATATGTAAAGGAAAGTTAGAAAAAAAAGAAAAAAGGATTTAAAAAATGTAAGAGACAATACCCGTAAAGAAAAAGATAACCAAAGAAGCAAATTCTGAGCACCTTTACAGCGATTACAAGCAAATGTATTTTTTTTTTTTTTCAACAAAATTTTTATTGGTTTTATTTTACATGGTGGCAAGGCCATCAATTAATCAAAACAAAATCATATTTATACAATTCAAATTATTTCAATATAATTAACTCAGTTATACATATAACTAATCTATTATTATTTTAATATATCCTACTTCCCCTTAAGTCAATACTAATAACTCTATTCCTATGCTCCTCCCACCCCCATCCCCACCTAACCCCCCCGGACTTCCCAGAACTGATTACAGGATTAAACATTCATCTTCCCAAGTTTATATAAAACTACCCATTATAAACTAATCTATTATAAACATACTTTAACTCATAAAAAAAAAATGCTCAAATATAAGCTAATATAATCTATCTATATATAACCAATCCATCCTCCCGANCCGAATCACTCCTTAAGTATCAGTCAGTTTATCAAACCAAGTTCTCTCAAACTTGTTCATCTGAAATGCAAAGAATTATCTACACCAGTTTTTCTTAAAGTGTGGTTCAAGGACTCCTGGGGGTCCCCAAGGCCCTTTTGGGATCTTCAAAATCAAAATTATTCACCAGATATTGCAGATATTTGCAAAAAAAATTAAATTAAACAATGTCACTCTTCTCATTAGTATTTTTTATTTATTCAAAATAGTTTTACATGAAATATATTTATGCTACATCCAATAGGTTTAATGTTATTTTAAATATTCCAATAAACAAATGTTCAACAAATGTGTCAATTTTAACTTTTAATATGGTAAATATTGATGAATATAACCCCTACAAACAAAAGCTCTTTCAGAGTCTTTCATAATTTTTCAAAGTGGGAAGGGCTCCTGAGACCAAAAAGATTAAGGAAATGTTCTAGAAACATGACACCACATACAGTTTGTCCTCAACGTAGGATCACAGTTGAGCCCAAAATTTCTGTTGCTAAGTGAGACAGTTGTTAAGTGAATCTTGCCGCATTTTACGACCTTTCTTGCCACAGTTGTTAAATGAATTACTGCAGCTGTTAACTTAATAACACGGTTATTAAGTGAATCTGGTTTCCCCATTGACTTTGCTTGTCAGAAGGTTGCAAAATGTGATCACAGGATCCTGAGACAGTGTAACCATCAGTCAGTATGAGTCAGTTGTCAAAATATCTGGATTTTGATCATGTTACCTTGAGGATGCTGCAACGGTCATGAATATGAAAAATGGTCAGAAGTCACTTTTATCTTTGAACAGTCATTAAATGAACTGTTGTAAGTCAAAGAGTACCTGTTTATGATTATGTTCAAGTTAGAATCTGCTGTATCCCAATTATTCCTATGAATAATATACTTTGGAACCCTAGAAGTTACAATCCTGACCTTTCTATATATTACTAAACCTGAGAAGGCTGATAAAAAGTTATTTGGAAGTTACTGAACTTAGCAAAAAAGCAACAACTTTCAAATCAAAGAAAAATATATTTGGTACAGTTTATCATCTAAAACATACCAGTTTCACAGGGCCCATTTTTCTAAAAATGTTGCGTCTCAACCCTAATGTGACTTTGAACATAATGATGTTGGAAACTGAGCAGTTCACCATGTCACCACTTTTCTTATGAAGTACATAGATTAATAAGTGAGGCTGGACTAAATTGGTGACAGCTCTCTCCACTTCTCAAAGCTGTCACTCTTTTGAAATTAGTTTTAAGCTCCATTGACCTGGTACTGTTTTTGCAAAAAACCAGAGGAGAATGTGCAAAACAAATTACAACATTTTACAACAGAGTTCTAAGTCTGGCAGGAGATACCCAAACTGGTATCAAGTGCATTTTCCAAAACCGGTGCCTTAGGCAACACTCTGGGGCAATCCAGCAATCACATGCATGACCCAAGGGACAAAACCCTGAAGTGGAATCATCCAAAGCTCATCCAACTTCCTGATTCCACTGCATTTGATAGACCTGCTTACCCACCAGCCTCCAAAGAATAACCCGCTGAACTATGTATCATTATGGGATGCAACTCTACTGAAGTTTACTTCTTTGCAGGGAAAAACGGCAAGTAAAGGGGACGACAGAGAATGAGGTGGCTGGATGGAGTCACTGAAGCAGTAGGTGTGAGCTTAAATGGACTCCAGAAGATGGTAGAGGACAGGAAGGCCTGGAGGAATGTTGTCCATGGGGTCGCGATGGGTCGGACATAACTTTGCAACTAACAACAAACACAAACCAAGTCATACCTTAGGAGTAGGCAAAAGAATATATCTAACTAGGAAATCATTTCATTTTCAATCACAAATTTTAACTTCAAAGGTTGTTGCTTGATGATCAGAAAAATGATTTGGGTTCAGGAGCCTTGGGGCAGGAATGAAAGTCAGACTCACTCACCCATACCTAACCATGATACAAACATGCCATGATATCTTTTCCTCCTGTATCTGCCCTGAGTTCATCTCATAAGTGAGGTTGCCTAAATCATTCATTCCTTAGCTAGACTTATAGTAATCTCCTTTGCCTCATTCTAACACCCTCCAAGGACAACTTCAAGGAGTGAAAAGTCCATTAGACTTTGTCACCCATTTCCTTAGGGAAAACAAGGAACTATAAGGGCTGGGAACAGAGAACTGAAGAAAGATCAGCAAAGAAAATAACCAGCTACACGCTGATATAGGCCTCGTAGAGAATGCTTTGGCTCAGCAACGGGAAAGACAAAAAGTCAGGATTGTAGGCTAGAAGAATCCTAGAAGAAGACAACAGCTGACTGTTCCTTTAAGCCACGGGTGTCAAACTCACCATGTCACGTGACATGTCGTGATGTATCGCAATTCTTTTTGCATTGCTGGCAATTAGGTGGGCGCGGCTTTGGTATGATGAAACTGGCCTGCGGGCCAGCAGTTTGACACCCCTACTTTAAGCTATGAAGGAAACTGCACAGAAGTGAAAACAGGTGTCAAGTTCACCTCAAGGGTATCTTGAGCTATAACACTAAGGCAGGAAGCCCTGTAACTTTGAATGCTGGAAAACCCTGGATATAGACTCAGGTCAAAGAAAGGGCTAAGCTAGAACTTTCCTGCCTTGTGTTTTTCTACCCGTATGGAGTTGTTATTTTCCTTTCTAATCCTGGGATATCTCCAATAACATAATTCAGACTAAAAGAAAAGGACAATCTAGTACAGTGATGCCGAACCTATTAGAGACCGAGTGCCCAAACTGCAACCCCAAACCCACTTATGTATCATCGGGTGCCAGGTGGGCATGGCCCATTGAGTGGTTGTGGCCAATTGGGTGGGTGTGGTCCGTTGGGTGGGTGTGGCTGCAGTGGTAACGGCAGATTGGGTGGGACTAAAAAGTTCAATCAATCAATTTCAACTTTGCGAGATCTTTTTTTTTCCCCCGCGGGAAGTTGAAATTGATTGATTGAATTTTTTTGGGGGGGGGCACATGGCGGCGGAGGCCTAAAGTGAAAAGGTTTTATAAAACCCAGCTGAAGGCTTAGGATTGGGGTGACAGCGCGCGTGCCCACAGAGAGGGCTCTGAGTGCCACCTATGGCACGCGTGCCGTAGGTTCACCACCACAGATCTAGTAAAAACTAAGCTAAGTGGTTTGGAATTTCCTGTTTATTTACATACTGACAGTATTGTTTCCTATTTCCACTCTTGTGTTCATGCCCTCTGTTTAATGCAGAAAGGATCTGTCTTCTCTGACCTAGATCTGGGGGCCAAATTAAATTTTACATGCAAGATCCATGACTGAATTTAGCCCCCCCCTTTTTTTTCTTTTCTTTTGTCCACTTCATTGAGTCAAAGCTTGGGAAGCAATCAACCAATTTGTTGGCACTGCAGTAGGAAGAGAAATATTTGAATGATCCAATAAAATCCCACCTCTTATTTTTAGTAATAAAGTAGGGAACTACAAATTGAGAGGTGCTATTGTTTTCTCTTGCCAGGATAATAACAGAAACACACAATTTACATTAAAGGTACATGGAAAGGTCTGAAATGAGGCTTCCCTTGGCCCTCTAAGAACAGATTTGAGGGGGGGGGAAGCAATGGGAAATCACATCATGAATCTCTTTATGCCACAAGTCCTCAGTGAATTGAACTCTCTCCTTAAGGTTATTCTTAGAGTCATAAGCAAGTTAAGTGTTATTTTCACTGGTGCTTATTTAACCAGCTGTAAACATACACACACACATACACACAGAGTTGGCATTTGGAAAAGTATTTACTACTTCAGGCAGAGCTATATGTCTCTAAAGCAGACATGTCAAACTCGCGACGTCACGTGACGTCGCGAGACGTATCAGGACAGTTTTGTCATTGCCGGCAATGGGGTGGGCACGGCTTCTGGATGACGCGTCCGGCCCGCAGGCTGGCAGTTTGACACCCCTGCTCTAAAGGAACCATTTCCTCTATCCTGCAGAGGTGATCACCAGCCACAGTTTGACAAGCCATAAAAGCACCTGGTCAGAATAGAATAGAAAAATAGAGTTGGAAGGGACCTTGGAGGTCTTCTAGTCCAACCCTCTACTCAGGCAGGAAACTCTACCATTTCAGACAAATGGTTGTCCAATCCCTTTTTAAAAACTTCCAGTGTTGGAGTATTTACAACTTCTGGAGGCAGGTTGTTCCATTGATTAATTGTTCTAACTGTCAGGAAATTTCTCCTTAGTTCTAAGTTGCTTCTTTCTTTGCTTAGTTTCCACCCGTTGCTTCTTGTCCTGCCTTCAGGTGCTTTGGAAAATAGCTTGACTCCCTCTTCTTTGTGGCAACCCCTGAGATAGTGCAACACTGCTATCCTGTCACCCCTAGTCCTTCTCTTTATTAAATTAGACATACCCAATTCCAGCAACCGTTCAGTTCAGGTTTGACTGATCTGGAAGCCATGCAGCACTGAACATTAAGACTCTGTACCCATATACTGTAGTTTCCCTTCTTCTTCCCTTTGCCTGATATGTATGGATTGCATATCTTGATTCATAAAATGCAAGATAAAACCATAGAATAAAAATGCAATCACCAGACAGTATATATTGTAGCCATTATAATCCTCATTTAAAGTTGCAAAAAGTCTTCAGCTCTGCTCAAAGTTCCCAAGATAACATGGAGAAAACCATCCTAATCTTAAGGGGGGGGGGGAATTCCATAAGATCAGAAGAACTATGGAAAAGTCTTGCTTTCATCAGTCTGTCTCTCTCTCTCTCTCACACACACACACACACACACACACAGAGAGAGAGAGAGAGAGAGAGAGAGAGAGAGAGAGAGAGAGAGAGAGAGAGAGAGAGAGAGAGAGAGAGAGAGAGAGAGAGAGACTGGAGGAAGGAATGAGAAAGACATACTTTTTGAGTAGAACACACAGCATGGGCAGACTCTACTCAATGTCAGTCATGCAGATAACAAGGCCTTAAAGTAATGATCAGATTGTATCCCAGAAACTATTCACAGCTTAATGCAACTTCTGCAAGGCAAATGTTACTCTGAATAACAGATTCTCTACCATTAGCAAGACAATTGCTGCAGTTTGAATGAATAGTGGTTTTTGAATAGACTTCACAAAAAGCAGAGCATTCTGCTCTGAGAAGAGAAGTATTTGTAACATCAGATGAAATTAGACAAGCATTCTCCTGATTGTGGCTTTCATCCCTCAACCTGCAGGTTTACTTTTGTAATGTAATTTTTATTGAAGATGTTTACATAAGGAAATGATAAACATGAAAACATATGTAAAGGAAAGTTAGAAAAAAAGAAAAAAAGATTTAAAAAATGTAAGAGACAATACCTGTAAAGAAAAAGATAACCAAAGAAGCAAATTCTGAGCACCTTTACAGCGATTACAAGCAAATGTATTATACTTCCTCCTTTTATAACATTACGCCCATGGGCCGGATGTGTCACGAGGAAACTGCGCCCACCCCATTGCCGGCAATGGGGAAAAAGTTCCGATACGTTGCGCGACACCATGTGACATTGCGAGTTTGACATGTCTGCATTAGTTTAAAAGAATCTAAGATGCCACCACAAGCTACTGTTTTAGGCATCCCATTATATCCACTTCCAAGCAAATGAGTGATTCTTTTCCTCTGTTATTCCTCAATAGGACCAGACTATCATAAGGAAGGTAGCTGAATGACATTCCTCAGACACAATTAGGGTGGAGAAGTGCCAATGCTTTGATGTCCTTATTGCCAAGGTGCAGCTTGAACTTGGGTTCATAACCAGTTTTGATCATATTCACTTTTCACTGGCCACCTCTTCAGTCACTTCATCTCCCAAAGCTCCTCTATGATATTTAAAGCTACCCTGGATCTGAGCAGACAAAAACTGCTTAGGAGCAACTTCATCCAGCACTTTCACCAATTCTGTACTTTAGCTGCCTGCCAGATTGCTTATAAAATCCTCAAATGCCCACTGGAAATCGATAGGAGCCATAAGCCACTTGAGATGGACTATCCCAATCAGTCTTACCTCATTGCAGAGACGAGTAATGGTGGCAAAATTCATGGTAATTAGAACCAATTACTCTAAATTAAAAATATACCTATACAAGTCAGACTTACAACCACTCCATTAAGGCTAGATGCAATAGAAAACCCAAGTCACTCGTGACTCAGATCCAGAACATGAATGCTGCACTTCTCCAAGACTATCCATCCAGAGAATCAATCATCAGCTCCAAGGCCAGGTTGAAAAAGTCAGGAATATATGCAATTAGGCAATAGAAGGACAGTGCCTCTGACTGCATCTCTATCTTGGCCCTAGAGCAGGGGTCTTCAAACTTGGCCTTTTTATGACTTGTGGACTTCAACTCCCAGAATTCCTTAGCCAGCATGCCTGGTTGAGAAATTCTGGGAGTTGAAGTCCACAAGTCATAAAAGGGCCAGGTTTGAAGACCCCTGCCCTAGAGGCTAATTTCAAGCATTCCTATCCAGAACCTGAAGAACGCAATATGGTCAACACTGAGGTCTTTTGGAAGATCATCATGAGCCTTGAAAATGTCAGAAGATAATCCTACATTTGAAGGCAACCTCCATAAATACATACAGGTTGTTTTATCAAAACACCTTTTCCAATTAACTATTTACAGTATCACCAGAAAGCCTAACCATTCCGGGTTGATTCCCTGGGTATGGTTCATGCAGTCTTATCCTGCTGCTTTCCATACCACAAGATAGTGGGCAGTAGCAAATCATACATACAAGAGGAAAACAAAGTGGACAACACAATGTGACAGCTAGGCCTGGGTTCTTCTAAGAATCTTTAATCAAGAAAAGCAAAACCTCCAGGCTCTAAGAATGAAGAGACAGAGACCTTGAAGTTGCCTTGAAGTTGTACACGGATAGCAGATTGAGCAGGCACTTGGATCACCCAGACACAATCTGCCCTGTCAATTTATTTCTATTGAAATTAGGTCAATTATTTCCAAATTTGCAGCTTACTGATACTTCTCAATTAGGAGATTTTGGGGGAGTGGTGCTGGCAAAGCATTTCTTCTTTTTCACAGAAAAGAACTGTGATGCAGAGTAGCCACAGGAGAGCTCTACCAAATGTATTTCCCTAGTTCCACTCTCCTGTCCCTGATGCTGTATTGGTGCCAGATAACTACACAATACTTTTCTGGGTTGCTCTGCCATTTTGCAATCCACCTGATGCACACTTTCTGTGTCCAATAGTGTTGGGCTATTACTTTCACTTTCACACTTTCCCATCTGTTCATTCTGCCTTTCCACCTTAACTTTCTTCTACCCTCAGTCCCGTCAATCTAAACACACAATTCCCAAAGCAAGCAACTACCAGTACTATGAACAAAACTCCAAAGCAAATAAGAGAGCTTGAGATCAAGCACAAAGAACATGCTACATGGATGTTAAACAACATGGGAGATTATACAACTTGGCTTATTTTGATACACTCTGAAGCAGAGGTTTTTGGCCAATGTGTAATGTGGGAGCCTAGTTTCAGCTAACAGAGAAATGAGCACAGGAGAAGGGTCTTAACCCCCCACCCCTCGTATTTTCCTGATCTAAATCATATTCCAGGCTCCCTGGTAAAAGGGACACAACAGAAGCACAAGCAGAATCTAAAGTTGGTTTCTTCCCTACTGCTTTCCACAGCAATTCTAAGTCACCGTGGAGCGTATCATCAGAGCACTCTTGCACATTCATGCACATATGCAGGGGAAAAAAATAAACCTAAACCAGTAATTTCTCGAAGAAACAGAGATGTTCCTTTATGAAAAATACACAAAGATTAATATCAAGCAATAAAACACAAAACTGACACCTTTTATTAAAATGCAATGCTCTGATCAGGATGCACCCTTAGATTTTAGCATTCAGTTTAGAGTTATAACTTATATTCTACTAATATATTTTAAATGATTTAGATTCAAAACAGCTCTCCCTTCACCCACACCCCCATAATATTTCAGCTTAATTTTTCCTGTGATTTATATTTCATTTTAAGCCATCCTGTGATTTACAGTAATTTCATCTGTCTCCAGTTCTGTTCCCAAAGGATTGCCATGATCTTCTATTAAGTTTGAATGGATCAAGGAAATAAAAGAGGGTAGACTAAAAATATTGTATTGAGTGTTTCCCCCCCCCCCCAAGTATTTCTTATTGCTGTTCTCCCTTTCATTTCCTAAGACAGACCTGCTGCCACTCTTAATGGTCATTGTGACATCACTCCCAGGATTCCTCCTCTCTCTTTCCATGCATAACTAGCTACTACAGCATGCCCAGCAAATGGCATGATTATGGCAACATATGCATTTGATTATATTCTGTCAGCCTTTCCCAGCATGGCACTCTCCAGATGGGTTGGACCACATAATTTATTATTTCAGTATCATGGGGATTTTGCAATATGTATCCAGCACATCTGGGAGGTCTCCAGGGTGGAGAGAACAGAGCTGACTGGCAGGGCCATATGCTGCCTACCAAGTGGTGGTATAGTGTAGGGCATTTTTCCAACATGTTGCATGAAAATCAGCTAGTAATGTGGATTCTGTCATTTACGACTGGCAGTCAATTTAAATCCCATTATCGGAAAGAGGAAGTGACTAATTTTAGAGTGAATGGAAGCAGCAAACCAGACATTTCTGGCTCAAACAATTAACGACCATCCCAGAATACACACGTGTAAGTTAGGTAATAATGAACTGTAAATAGTGATTTTAAGAGAGAAGCATGGTGTTGGCTTACACAGTCTGAACATTTTTCACCTGCAAAAGATAAATCAAAAGTATGGGGCCCGATGTGATTTATCTATGGAATCTATGGAGTACCCCATTTGAGCAGCTCCCTTTGCAGGATTCTTTTGCAGATCAAAGGGTAAGGATTTTCAGTAAAATCTATTTCTTTTCCTCTTATTTAAGTACAGCCTTGGAGTCTTCTGAACAAAGGTTAATTCTGTGGCAATGCATTCTAAATTCTCCTCTTTGTTCAGTATTGGGTAGACAGCAAGAGAGCCATTTCAGGCACATTCCATTCAATCAAGAACTTTAACCTACCCACCCGCAGTGCTGTTCTCTTTAAAGGGTTTCCTTTCGCCAGCTTATTTCATATGGGAAATAATATTGAGGTGAGGCAGACCCCCCCACACTCCTGGCCCCTTCCAAAAAGGAGCTAAAATGTGGCTCTGAGGCCTTTGCCAGGGTGAGCCCAAAGACATTGTGTGGTTGGCTAGTGCCATGAGAGCCCTCCCTTTGCTTTTGTTAACCAATTTTTAACAGGATTAATTATTTTTGCCATATATATATATAATCTTTAAAAAAAATTTAATTCAAAATTTTAACACTAACATTTTAATTTTTTTATAGACTGTTTATGTTTTGATGTTTTATTGTGCACTGCCCAGAGTTCCTCCTTGAGGGAAATGGAAGGTTTAGAAATGTAAAATAAACAAACAAATAAATAAATATTAATTCATTCATTAATTAAATATTGTTATAAATCTAACCAATTTAGATTGATCTCAAGCAACTAAGCAGCTTGGACCTGGTTAGCATCTGAATGGAAATACCCAGACATCTTAGGATATTAAGTAAACTGAGAAGCTGAAAAAAGTATCCTAAAGTAAGACAACCTACATCTGTACTGCTAGCAAGAAAAATATAGAGTTGTGTCCATTAAATCAGCAGGAGTCCATCTCAATTCAAACTAGATTTTACTTTCCCATAAAGTGTATCCTCGTTTCCACTTCACTTTGAATCAGATCAGATTTTCAGTACAAAAACAGACACAGTATGCAAATTCCTTATGGAAATTAATGCTGGTTCTTTAGGAACCATCTCTTTCCAATCAGCTACCACAACCTATTTTCCTTAGCCTTTCCTGAAACTAAGCGTGATATAAACCAGCCACCAAGCTGAAATTACTCTAGGCTCTATTCCAAAAGAGCAATTTTTTTTCTAATGGCACATGGCAGTGTAGATCCAAACCTTGATTGATTAAACTCTGAATACGGCAACAAGATGTTTTTAAGTAAGCCTTCCCAGAAGATTGCTTTATTCATCTTCTAGTTCTGTAAGAAGTTATATGTGAAACTGCCTTTGAAGATGACCCAAACCCAGAACTAGAATTCATTTTAGGATAGTACATTCAGATTACAGTTCAGGGGTATTATAAAAACAGCCCATACAACCTACTGTCATGCCCCAATGAAAGACTGGGATATACCTGAAAGAGGCAGCATCTTCTCCTGTATCAACCTGCAGGACCATCTGCTTATATCCTACTTCTCTATTTTGCATATACATATACCTATCCTCTCATACTATTCCCTTTTTTTAGGCAAGCATCATTCTGCAGAGAGCAGGAAAGGAGAAAAAAACCAAGTCAAATAAGATCTGAGATGGGCGGGAAGAAATATAGATAAAACTAGCCACCGTGTTTTCCCGAAAGTAAGACCTACCTGAAAATAAGCCCTACCTTGATTTGGGGGGGCTAATATAAGCCCTACCCCAAAAATAAGT
The DNA here is from genome assembly GCF_001527695.2 of Protobothrops mucrosquamatus. Taxonomy (NCBI): domain Eukaryota; kingdom Metazoa; phylum Chordata; class Lepidosauria; order Squamata; family Viperidae; genus Protobothrops; species Protobothrops mucrosquamatus. The sequence continues at coordinate 1,173,046 of NW_015387396.1, forward strand.
CCTAGTTTTGGGGCGAGACACACACCTAAAAATCAAGCTAGGGTAGGGGTGGGA
>NW_015387396.1:1173701-1174789 GCF_001527695.2 Protobothrops mucrosquamatus
AAACCAAGTCAAATAAGATCTGAGATGGGCGGGAAGAAATATAGATAAAACTAGCCACCGTGTTTTCCCGAAAGTAAGACCTACCTGAAAATAAGCCCTACCTTGATTTGGGGGGGCTAATATAAGCCCTACCCCAAAAATAAGTCCTAGTTTTGGGGCGAGACACACACCTAAAAATCAAGCTAGGGTAGGGGTGGGAGTGTGGAGCTGCCCCACACACCCCGTACCCACTTACCTTGCAGCCAGGCCTCTCCTCGCTGGCCCACTTCTTCTGCGGCATCCCCAGGCCTGCATTTCACAATCAGAGGCCTTTCCGGAAGGTCACTGCAGCCGAGAACTGAGCTATGGATTGTATCCATAGCTCGGTTCTCGGCTGCAGTGGCCTTCCAGAAAGATCTTTGACTGTGAAATGCAGGCTGAGCTCCATTCTCAGCTGCAGAATGAAGCTGCTCCTTCAGCTGCAGAAGAAGTGGGCCAGCTAGGCGGGATATTGGTGCCAGAGATGAATAGAAAAGACACCACCCCACCCCCCGAAAATAAGACCTGGTGCCTCTTTTGGAGGCAAAAAAAATTAAGACCGGGTCTTATTTTGGGGGAAAATATGGTATGTCATTCATTATAACTCTTCATCCCTCTTTAACCATGCAAATCATTCTTGTTTCCTCCAGATCCAGCTCTTCAAGCTAGTTCTGCATCAGGTAATCGACTGAAGGATCTTTTTTCCCTGGTTCATCTTCCCCGGGAAGGCTTATGTGGCATCAATATGCCTTTTTTTCTTTGTCACCATATAGTATTCTTTTTTTTTCATTCTCCTACATCTAGAATTAAAAATTCCTTCTGATGACTTTGCTTCTCACTGCTATTTGTCTTATTTGTATATTTGCTTTATTTTATTTATTTATTTATTAAATTTATATACCGCCCTATCTCCCTTGCGGGACTCAGGGCGGTGAACAGGCGATACTAAAAACCACGAATAAATAAATAGTTTCTGTTTTAAAATCGAATTAAATAATAGGCCTGTTCTAAAAACACACCCATACAAAACCCCCCACTGAAACACAATCCAAACTACGCCAGGCCGGCCG
>NW_015387396.1:1174870-1229627 GCF_001527695.2 Protobothrops mucrosquamatus
TTTTTTATTGAAAAGTTTTATAAAAGTTACAATATAAACCCCAAAACCAACCCACCCTAACCCCCCCTCTCCCTCCCCCACTTCCCAGAGCTGAATACAGGGTTACAAATATAATAATCATAATCTAACTAACATTAACCAACTATATAAATAACCAAGTCCATAATGCGCTTTAACTCCTCTTTAACATAAATATAATAATAATAATAATTAAAACATAAACAAATTAGTATCCTAATTATTAAACAATAGAATATCCATATTGTTAAACAATACTAATACTAAAAGTAATAATAATATCATATAATTAAAACTAATAAAAATTTCACTATAATAAACTATTAATACTAATAATACTCTAAAATTACTCATAAGCTAAATGGAACTTTTTAGTCCCATATTTATTCTGAATATAATCTAAGTGAAGAGATTGAATCCAACCTAGCCCTTGCTTCTGGTTTTGACCAAATAGCATAGTGCAAAGTTTAGTCAGAATAGTTTCATTCACAGTTAAGGCAGTCAAAGCTTAACATCTAAACAAATCCTACAGTGGTCCAGCATTTCCAAGGACCAGATCACAACAGCCATTCAGATTTACTTGGTCCTTCATATGAATTTGAATCCTGAGCCAGATTTTGCCACTACCAACATGGAGACATTGTCCCCCAAAGCATTGCATCCATTTACACAAGCTTAGTAACTATTACTTTAAGTAAAATACAGAGGGCACCATTCATCTCTCTTCCCAACATACACAATCTCATTTTTCTTTACACATCTCTGGCCAAGGACAAGTCATCAACTCTTGTCAAAATTCAAGGTCAGCCTTCCTGCTTCACCTCAGAGAAAGGCCTAAGCAAATGAATTCTCTCAAAATATAAACACAAAAGCCAATCCTGGAGCAGAAAGTGGGGAACTGTTCCTGAGCCAGCAGCACAACTGCCATATTTTGAGGCCACTCGGGGGGGGGGGGGAGAAGGAACACCGACCATTGTTGGAAATGTGAGAAGGAATTCAATGAGGCTGAATACAATTATCTGAGTTGAAATGCTGGCCTGCCTGCTGAGAAAGAGGGGGGAAAATGTGGCAAGATGGCTTTTACACTGAAATTTTGCTGGCACATCAATTTACAAGACTTGGATGAATACCCTTAGAACTTCAATAGAGGGTTTTTTTTTTTTTAAGTCACTGTATAAATGGATGCAACAGAGCCTTATCCTGGCTGAGTTTAAAGTCTGAAGAATTTATTCCCATTTACCTTTTCAACAAGCTGTGGTTTCTCCCTTCGCCTCCCCTGGCAGAATAAAGAACAACTGATAGTTGCACCTTGGCAAGCCTAAATAATAATGGGTCAATTTCCCAGTAGAGATATAAATTCCACTCAAACAAGTAATTAAAACATACAATATAAAAATTATATACAAGCAGTGCTTTTTTTTGTCATAGAATGCACCGGAACAGAGTTCCAGCACCTTTTTTCAATGGATTTTCCAAGTTTTAAAAGTAACTTTTGAAAATTTGATATTTGGTCCATGTGGACTTGAATCGCCTTGTCAAGCATAGCAGGCTGGCGGAAAAATCATTAAAACAGTGCACGCGGGCTGCTTGTGTGTCAAGTTCAATGCATGCGTACTTCGTCTGCGCTGGTTGTGATGGCGCTGCTCAGTTTGTGATTGGTCATGTGGTCACGCGCTAAGTGCTTACTGCGGGCAGCGACCGTTATGTTTCGTTACACAACTGATGTATGTGGGTGTGTGTACAGTGATTGACTATGTGCAAAAGGTAAATAATTTCCTTATTTTAAAAAATCGTTGGTGAATTGAAAATCTTTTTTTAATTTTTAGTGTAAAATTTACTATGAACACAATAAATACATAAATAAAATAAATTAAATTTATGTTAAAAATTGAATATATAATTTTTTAAATAAAAGATTAACAAGATGTGAGTTCTGGCACCTTTTTTCTTACAAAAAAAGCACTGCATACAAGTATAAAATATTTGGTCTTTTGTATTTGTATAAAGGGATTCCTCAAAGAACTGACAATAGGATTCTTTAGTTATAATTCAGTAGCATTTTGCAGTCTATCTACACTCCATCTTGATCTGTAGCAAAGTTTCCAATTTAAAAAAAAATCCTCAGCAGAGGGCTAATTTTTTGAAAGAGATGGAGCCAGCCTCCTCCAGCTTCTTTCTTCTTTCATTTGGGTGGGTCTCTCCAATTCTGAAGAAAGCAAATTGAGGTGTTCACCTTCCAAAGAAAACTATAGCTCTATAAATGCTCTTCATCAGAGGGTTCATGCTTTCATAAATCAATCCAAAACTGTGGGGAAAGAGAGAAAGTTTTGTGCCCCAACTTCTGAGACTACAGGATCTCCTAAAAGGAAAAAGTAGAAAAACTCAGTAGCTTCCTTGTGTAAGATTAAAGTAAGGAAGTACCAGGTCTCTCTCACTCAAACGCACCCACTTTCTAAATGATTGGGGGTTTATCTGCATATCCCAGATTTTATGCCAGCAGTAACAGTAGCACTGAAGCAAAAGGGCAACCCAAGTATCTAATGCCTCTTGCCTCTATAAAAAAAATCAGAGGAAGAAAACACACTTTCATATTGTGTTCTACTACTGCTAAAGCTGGTCAGCAGTGAGATACATCTACCTTCCCTCCCATGCATTTACTGCCCACCAATTACTTTCAGCACATACATATACATTGGGACAATGTTTCTCAATCTTGATAACTTTAAGCCATGTGCCTTTTAACTCCCAGAATTCCCCAGCCAATGTGCTGTCTGGGGAATTCTGGGAGTTGAAGTTCACATTGTCAAGTTGTCAAGGCTGAGAAACACTACATTGGGAAGTTGGATGATGCAGCAATAAGGAAGAAAATCCCAAGCAACCACACCATTATCAGAAGCCAATCAGCCTTTGGAAAAAAAGAGGGGAATGAAATAATAAAAAATGTTCCCCTGACCTTTCTAGAAATGGGCAATATTATTAAGCAATGTAACCTGAGGAGAATGAGAAGAACGCGGAAATCATCATCTACTTCTTCAGTGGAAGAAGAATTACAAGATACAGTTTCAAGGCATGAATCCATAGATTACTGAATCAACCCAGATACTGAATCCTTTTTTCCCCCTTAATCTCTCCTCTTTAGTTTTAAAGACCAGCTCTATCAAAAGAGTGTGGAAATTCAGCCTTTAATCCTTCATTTACTCAGTTGAACTGCTCATTTCTCAGTGATATTGAATATATCTGTCAACTCTAAAGACTGCTTTTAAATTATTCTTACTCCAGCCATATAGACAGGATAGTTACAAGAAATGAAGTTAGATTTGGCCAGTTCAGGATTAGAGCAGTTAGCACAGCACAATACCTGGTAATTACACTCTAGGTTCAAAATCATGATGTATTAAATCTGAGAATACTATGGACAGCCAAGAAAACAAACCAATGGATCATCAGGTAAATGAGGGCAGATATGATATTGTTGCCATTACGGAAACATGGTGGGATGAAACCCACAAATGGAACACACAGCTAGAGGAATTTAAATTATTTAAAAGAAACAGACCAAACAAAAAAGGAGGTGGAGCTGCTCTCTATATAAGAAATAACTACATCTCTACAGAAAGAGAGCACAACAATGATGAAAACTGTCTTGAATGCATTTGGGTCAATATAACGGGGGGGGGGGGGAAATGACATTGCCATAGGTGTATACTATAGGCCACCCAACCAAACAGAGGAAATAGATGAACTTTTTGCTAGTCAGCTAACTAAGGTATATAGGAAGCATATCACAATAGTAATGGGGGACTTTAATTACCCTGACATCAACTGGGAGACAAATTCTGCACCAAGTGGAAGATCAAACAAATTCCTGACAAACCTAGCAGACAACTTTCCCAAAAAGTAAAGAAGGGAACTAGGGGATTAGCCATATTGGATCTAATCCTCACTAACAGAGATGAAATGATAGAAGGTGTTGAAGCCACAGGAACCTTGGGAGGAAGTGATCATGCAATATTGGAATTCAACATTATGGAAGCACAAGCAATAGGACAGAGTCAAACTAGAGTCTTGGACTTTAAGAGAGCTAAGTTCAATAAACTTAGAGAGGGCTTGAGAAGGATTCCATGGATGAGAATCCTTCAGGGGAAAACAACTCAAGAAGCTTGGGAAATTTTGAAAAGTGAGATAATAAAAGCCCAGTCTAGCACAATACTAACAAAGAAAAAAAAATAACAGTTCTCAAAAGAAACCAGCACGGCTGCATAAAGAACTCTCTGATAAATTGAAAGATAAAAAGGACAAGTATAAAAAGTGGAAAGAGGGGCACATAACTAAAGCAGAATATCAGCAAGCCTGCAAAGATGAAGTGAGAAAAGCTAAGGCTCAGAATGAACTAAGGCTTGTGACCAAAGTCAAAAATAACAACAAAAAAAGCTTCTTTCAACATGTAAAAAACAAGAAAAAAGTTAAGGAAATGATTGGTCCATTAGTGGGGGAAAGTGGCAAGAAGGTGACAAGCAACAGGGAGAAAGCAGAACTATTTAACTCATTTTTTGCATCTGTCTTTACAAATCTTCATCAATGATTAGAACGAGGGGATAGATGGGGAACTCATTAAATTTGCAGACGACACCAAGCTGGCAGTTAGAACAATTAACCAGTGGAACAACCTGCCTCCAGAAGCGGTGAATGCTCCAACACTGTAAGTTTTTAAGAAGATACTGGACAGCCATTTGTCTGAAATGGTATAGGGTTTCCTGCCTGAGCAGGGGGTTGGACTAGATGACCTCCAAGGTCCCTTCCAACTCTATTACTATTATTATTATTATTATTATTATTATTATTATTATTATTATCATCATCATCATCATCATCATCAAACAAATCAACCCAGAGTTCTCAATTGAGGCACAAATGATCAGGCTCAAACACTTCAGTTGCATTATGCAAAGACCTAGCTCTCTGGAAACCTTTTTCATAGAAATTTGTGGATTCACTTTTTTAAAATATATATATATATAAATATTCTGAAAAAAAGGCTAAATACCTACACAATGCTTTTTCAGGAGCTGTCACATGGGAGAAGTTCCCCACCCCACACACTTTGCCCTCAAATAATGATGCATCAACTCAAACATGTATAATTTTAGTTAAACTAAGCTTTAAGCTGCAATGGTACGAACACTGATCCTGGAGAATGTAAACCATTCTTCCTATTTTCAAAAAGAAGAGGGAAAGAGAACCCAAGTTATTACAGACTGGCCATCTATACCAGGAAAAATTCTGGAACAAATTGTTAAGCAATTGATTTGTGAGCATTTAGAATTGAATGCATTTCTTGACAGAAGCCAGAACAGATTTTTCAAAAATAAAGCATGCCTAACCGACCTGTTGTACTATGGGTATTGTGTTTGCTTTCAATCTCCCTCCCCCCACCCGCCACACTCACACCTTTGAAAGAATGGAGAAGGCGGGTGCATAAACCAAGAGGCTATTTCTGCCAGTCAGGCTAATAATTGTACCGTATTTGAAATGCCGCCATTGTCCCTCTAAGCCGATTCCTTTCGCACTACAGTTATTTGTACTTTAATGGGCATCTTGTTCAATTGCAAGCAATTGAACATCCATTCCTCCCTCATCAATTACTTCTGCGTGTCTACCTCCACAGGCTCTTTAATCACAAGAAGTGTGCTTGTTGACTGCACTGGAACAGAATTAAACAGGTCCCAGTACATCCTAGAAAACAGTTTGCTGATAAGACAGGGAGATGGGCCCTGAACCCAAAGAAACAATGAACAGGAACTCAGCACTTCCTTAAGAAAACTCCTGAGTGAGCAAGAAGGGAAGACCAAGGACAATGTGGTTACTCAGCTTCCCACCCATTCAACTTCTGTTTTGTGCGTCTGTTCGCCTCTGTTTCATATAGCAGTATTTCTCAATTTTGGCAATTTTAAGATATGTGGACTTCAACTCCCACAATTCCCCAGTCAGTCATGAGAAGATGGAGAAATGTTGTCATAGAGCAAGCAGGGAAGAAAGGAAGCTAGTGAAGAAGCCAGTGCAAGAAGGCAGAAAAAATTTCCTCTCCTGAAGCTGCAGAAGTAGCAGAATTTTCTGTTGACATACAGTACATTTGAAGAATTCATTATGAAGCCTCCATATGTTTGTACTGCAGCAGGCAGAGGTGTACAGCATAACTTTTGAGCTGGGGAATACATTTAAATTTTTTTCATTTGTTCATATGTACTGAGTGAGTTGTAATTCCTGGCATACATGGCTAAAAAAGATGCCTTTTGTGGCATTTCATAGATTAAAACAGAGGTCCCCAACCTTTGGGGCACCAGGGACCAGTTCCATGGAGAAAGGTTCATTGTTTTTTGTGCTGACTGCATCTTACAGATGGGGCTTTGCTTGTTTGTATGGCCTGGCTGCTTGCCTGCCGCGGCCTGGTCCTGGTCCATGGACCAGGGATTGGGGACCCCTGGATTAAAAGATATTCAGAGAAAAAATGGAAACTGTAGAAGTAATGTCTAGAGTTACAGGATTCGCTGACTGTGTGAATCACTAAATTATATGAAAAGTGAGAAGCTGTTATTTTTGAGATTTTGTTATTATTCTTATGTATTATGGGGAGAGAGGACTGAATGTAACTTTTTATTCTACAGTGAGATTGTTAGCCAGGGGCATAAAAAGTTAATCAGTACACCTATTTGCACCCACATAGCCTAAACAAAGCTAAACATAAACAGCATTATACGAATCCCTTAGCAGAGGAAGTCGTGACTGTTTGGCAGACATGAAAAACTACACTATTCTGGAATACCTATTAGTGGATGAAATTAAATGAATCTTCGTTGTTTATACCATAGATATTGAATATGCCCAATGGGAATATTGTTTTCATTGTTTGCTGCTGGGCCAGAAATATTCCAACAGACAAGTGAAGGAAGGATATATATGATAGTAAATGGGATTATCATTGCAGCAAAGATTTCAAAACATCATGATAAAATTCTGTGTCAAGTAATAAGAGACAGTACATGCTAACAAGACTGAGTTTAAGAAAATAAGATTCAGTTCAAAGTTGCTTCTGTTAAATACAGAGGTCCTGTTGCATTCATTGACAGAATATAGAATAGAATAGAATAGAATAGAATAGAATAGAATAGAATAGAATAGAATAGAATAGAATAGAATAGGACAGGACAGGACAGGACAGGACAGGACAGAATAGAATAGAATTCTTTATTGGCCAAGGGGGATTGGACACACAAGGAATTTGTCTCTGGTGCTTAAGCTCTCAGTGTACATACAAGCAACAAGTGATAAATCATGATCATGATCATAAAATACAATCTTCATAAATCATAAAATACAAACTCAGTGAGTCATAGGATACTAAATAATCAAACAACATAAACCATAAAAGGATACTAAATAAGGCAATCAACATAAATCATGAGATACAAACATAAATCATGAAATACAATACATCCTAATGAAGATAATGTTAGAACTACATGGGACAATGGAATACCGACTAAACAAGTCCTTTGACTTTTAGAATCTGTGCAATATATGTTCCACGAGAGGCAGAATTGACACAGAATTTGCCAAAGAAAAACCTATCATTTCAGTGGCTTCCAAATTAGAAAGGCAAATGTGTTAGGCATCCATTCTTCAATATCTTAATATCCACAAACCTGTTCTGTGCTGCTAGGTGCTTCTAGGTGCAGGAAAGTATGGATTTTTGGATCTCATTCAGGAGAAATCATCAGTTTTATGTAACTCCAGATCTCTGAGTCTATCAAGTAAAATTATACAGAGAAAGTGTTGCTTGCTTATGATGGAACAGTTCCATCAATTATGTGTTGAAGACATTGTGTTGAGTCAAACCGATCATAAGCCTCTGGAAGCAATTTTTCAGAATCCTATTGATAGTGCTCCTGTCTGTTTGTAGCATACACTTATAGCTTCAGAGGCATCAACTTAATACAGTGGATGCTACAAGCAAATTGATGTATCTTGCTGATACGTTGTCTAGAGCAACTGCAGGCACTCTACAAGTGATATTGTGGGAAGAGAACAATGTTAGTCTATGGTAGCAAAAAAATGAGGACTCAGATAGCAGGCAGTATGACACTTTTAGAACACAAATACCTACAACATTTGAGAGAGTTTTCCCCTGCTGCACATTTTCACTGTAAAAAAAAAGCTACATTGTCAGAAGGGTACTTTCTATCGAAGTGGTTAACCTTGAATCTCAGATTTAAAAAAAAAAGAATACTATCTTCACCCTGGGAATCTTTGATCAAACTTAATGGCTGAAAGGTTGGTTAGGTGATGAAAAAGAAACCATAAGAAAGCTATGTAATCTGAAATGATCAAGTCTATTGTTCCCATTGTTGGAATAGTGGTAGTAAGCAGTATTCATTTGCTCAGTGTTTGAAGGGTAAGATGGTGGGAAGACAGTCATCAGTATCTCTATACAGACACAGGATGGTCAAATCATTGCAGGCCCAGCCATATTGGGCCACCTGGTTAAATCAAATCCACATCTTAACTCCAGAATATTGATCCAATTGACAAGACAAGAAAGGCCACACTTGTTTGAAGATCATTCATCTGCCAGAGCTGTCTTTTCAGAGACAGGAGAAGCCTTGCTATGCTACCCCTTGAATTGTGTGCCATAAACACAGGAGCAAAACAGGCAAACCGTCAACAAAACAATCCTCTGTTCTGAAGCAAAAGCTCTGGGGACTTCCTTCATTTTTCTGGTTGAAAAGACCAATTTCATCTGGCTCAGAAATTGGACAAACAGGCTTGCCATTCTCCATTCCTAAATACGATTAGAGGAAGATACAGAACTAAAGGAGTTTTCTGCCAAAGCCAAAGAGGTCAGAACCCATGAGAAATTAGTCCTCTCTTAGACAACCGCAACTCTTCTGTGTCAGCATTTCACAATTGCCTCTTACCAGCAGCTCATTTCTAAAAGAAGAATTCTCCATTGGAGCTTTCTGCCATGCTGCTTGGAAGCCATCTTAATGGGATGGTGGCCACTGGAGGCAGCTGGGATTTTTAAAGGGGAAAAAGGAACTTAATTCCATTTTAGCAATGCTCATCTGTTCTGTTTTCAGAAGCTGAGAAAGCTTGGCTACTGGACTTGTTCCTCTTCATTAAGGCTGTAAGGTAATCAGCTTTTAAAATGGAGTCAGGAAATGCGATTAAGCCCCCCCAAAAACCCACCCAGAGCAAGCACAGTACACTGTATGGAAGGAAAGCTGATCTTTTAAACTGACAGTGAAAACTGAACCTTGAGAATTAAATTATTTTACATCTGACAAGAAGGCCTCCAACACTGTACAGGTAGATTGTCATACCCTCTGAAAAATAAATATTCTGTATATTCTCTGAGGATGTTCATGTTTTGCAGTTTGGAAATTACAGGATTTTGCCAGAGGAATACACAGAGTAGAATGATCGGAAACCTCTCGCAGTTTAATTACAAATGACAGCATTTCTTTTGTTAATTATGGCTGGCTGGCTATAGAGGCTACATTATTTTTCCCTGAAGTGCTTTCTTTTTTTAGTTTTTTTTCCTTCCATTTGTACTGATCATTCAATGTGATTATGACAGCATCCAAAAGCTAGATATCTTTTACATAGTGGATAATTTGTGGCCAACATCTTCACTGTTCAGGGATGATAGCAAGTATGCTAACATCTGAAGGAGTGTAATTCTAAGCCAAATATAATGGTTAAAGCATGAAATTGGGAGACCAGGAATCCTACTACTGCCTTAGGCATGAAGCCAACTCTCTCAGCTCTAAGAAGGAGACCATGGTAAACCGCTTCTGAAAATCTTGCCAAGGAAACTGAAAGGATTTGACCAGGCAGTAGCCAGGAGTCAAAAACTGACTCAAAGATACACATGTATGCAAATACTTAAATCATAAACCTCTTCTCAGAAATAGATCTATGAATTAAGCATTCTCTGCAGAATATGTCTTCCAATGACTGATAGAAATGAAGAAAATGGCTGAACATGCTCCAAATGATCATGTGGTTGACCAGAAGCTTTTTTTTTTCAGTGGGGCCCAATTCCAAAATCCTGTGAAGGCTATCATTCCCTGATGGAATGGGCTATGATCCTCTCACACAAATCTGAAAATCTGATAGCAGAGTGTGCTAAGCCTATCCCCGAACCAACAAGTTCACTTAGAATGATTGAAATAAGAAACTGCCCTCTGAGTGGCCTCTATCTAGCCACAATTTTGCTGCTTTACGAGCATTGAGGGTCTGCTACCTGGGGAAGCAAGTGACATCATTTGCATCATGATATTATTGTGCTAATCACAAAAATGATTTAAGCTGCATGCATTACATTCTTTGTGCAACGACATGACATACATTTTCATTGCTTCTAATAGAGGTCTATGGACAGGCTATTCCTACCTGATGACAGTAATTAACTGAGAGTATAGGGAGAGGATGAAAAACTCTTGAGTTTATCTTGGGAATGAAGGCTGGATCAATCTGAGAAAGCTTTTCTGCTAACAAGGTTCCTAACTCTACCTGAAATGACTGTTATTAGAAGATGTTATTCAGAGTTAGGATCTTTAGGGATGCTGTAGCAATGCTTTCAACGTATCTTTCAGGCTTTTGATGGAGGACCTAGGCACCACTGATCAAGGTAGCATGTAGAAAACTCTACAAAATGAGGATAGATTCAAATCAAAGGTCGTAAAATCAGGTGTGATTCACTTAACAACCTCGTTGCTTAGCAATGGAAATTACTGGGCCCAATTGCAGCCATAAATAGAGGACTGCCTGTACCACCCTATGGTGTGAAGTTCACAGGACAGTGTAAATTAATTCCATGCCTGCAGCAGCCATTGTCCATGGAGGAAATGGTTTTTTTGGACTCAATGCAGCATATTGGTTTTATCTGATCTTTTCCAATTGGGAGAGCTGGAATTCAAAACCCTCACAGACTGAGGTCATAATTTGTTTAATTATGATTTATTGAATAAACTACAATTGGCCTAGCAACATACTAAGGCAGAAACCATGTGAAAGTCAGCCTCATTAGGAAATCAATTCCACAGGAAAGCTGTAACTATCTTTATTAAGGCTGACTATAATAACACACTCTTGCAGGTCTGATTGTGCTGTATTTCTCCCTTCTTTTTATACTCCAATGAATCAGCAAGGTATCCATCTGAGCTGCTTCCAAATATTAACTCTTTATTAAGACTTAAAATGTTTCAACTCCTTTTGCCTAGGTAATGGTTCTTATATATTTCTGTCAAGTCATCTTCCTTACTCTCTGTGGTGAGTGAGTTGACATAGATGCTAAGTCAAATCCAGACAAATCACATTATGATTTAGTGTGAGGCATGAATTTAGTCTTGGATAGTATTAGTCCAAACCATGGAGTTATATGCTTCCCAGGTTTAAGAACAGGTTCCTGTGTATGGCAAACACGCGGCATAAAGATTTTTAAGGATGATATTTGAGATGCAATTTAACAAGCACAGCACAGCTAATGCCACTAATCTTAAATAACTATAGAGACTAAAGAAGTACTTCAGCTCTTCACCATGGGATTTCTGGAAAGCACCATTGTGTTTGAACAGCTTGATTGTAAAATGATGATTCAAGCCATGCTGTGTGCTGTGAATTCAGTCAGCTGCTTGATTAGAAGAAGCCTCCTACCAACGCACCTTGGAACTGTTGTTCTATTGTTATCAAATACTTGGTGCACCAAACACCTCATTGTCCATAAAAATACAACAATGCCACAAGCCAGTCTGACTGGGAATTACAGAAATTATAGTACAAGATATCTGAAGTGCACCAGCTTTTGTAAAGTATCTCAACAAGAACCCTGCCAGGGTTTCAAAACAACTCTAGCTGCAACCTTTTGCAGCAGTACCCCAGAGATCTCAGCATGACCTGTTTAGGTCCCTAGGCAAATCATAACTCAAACATGTGGGAAGGAATTCCAGCTTCAAACAAGCCAAAAAGCCAAATGCAGAATATTCTCATAGAGTTACACTGTGCATTTTGGCTTTATTGGTATCAGTCTGCATTTGCAGGCAAGCAGCAAATATTGCTTCATTGACATTATCAGGAGATGAAACCCCAGCATCCCCAAAACACCCTCTGGAACACAGAGATCAGTACTTCTGAAAAAATACACTCAGGCACCTAGATGTCAATGGAGTCCAACTAATCTTTTGGTTTCTTAACCATGTTGCTGTTGTTAATTGTGAAGTCGTGTCCGACCCATCGCAACCACATGGACAATGTTCGTCCAGACCTTCCTGTCCTCTATTATCTTCTGGAGTCCATTTAAGCTCACGCCTACTGCTTCAGTGACTCCATCCAGTCACCTCATTCTCTGTCGTCCCCTTCTTCTATTGCCCTCAATCTTTCCCAGCATTAGGCTCTTCTCCAGTGAGTCCTTCCTCCTCATTAGGTGGCCAAAGTACTTGAGTTTCAACTTCAGGATCTGGCCTTCTAAAGAGCAGTCAGGGTTGATCTCCTTTAGGACTGACCGGTTTGATCACCTTGCAGTCCAGGGGACTCACAGGAGTCTTCTCCAGCACCATAGTTCAAAGGCAACTTTAAAATGGGTAGATTTCAACTCCCAGAATTCCCCAGCTAGCCTGCTGGCTGGGGAATTCTGAAAGTTGGGAGTCCACTTATCTGAAAGGTGCTAAGGTTCATAAACACTGACATAAACACTTTACTCACATACTAGCAATAAATCCAGGCACAAAACAACCTGAAAGTCTCAATATCTGAAGGGTTTTTCAGCGAAAGAATTACAGCTCCATGGAACAGCACAGGCATTTTCTCACAAAGAAAGTTCCAGATTCAACGCCAGCCTTTTCCAATTAGAAGGATAAGAAAGCAACGCTAGCTTCTTCCCAACTGATGGGATTTTAAAAGTAATAGACGCGAAAAAAATATTAAAACTTAGGGAGTAATCACGTTAAGAATATTTAATTAAATCTAATTTAAAATTAGATTTAATTAAATCAAAATTATTTTTTCTCTCCTGGACCAGTCTATTTGATGTGATTTTTTTTTCCTCCTGAAAAAGAGCTTTATATGAGTGCATTTTCTGCCTTCCCTTTCTTAGAGATTTTCTGCAGTGGGAAAAAAAAAAGAAAGATGAAAAAAGAAGGATACAAATGGGAAATACTGTAGCTTCCTATCCTATCCCTGCCTCCCTTCCCTTCATACTGGAGACATAGCAAATAACAAATAGCACTCGAAACATTATCTGAAAACACCCTGTTTCTCCCTCAGGGCCCTGCCTTGCAGTGAAAATCTTCTTCTAAGGGCTATTTTTTCCCCTACCTGCAAAGTAAGGGAAATATACATCTTAGGACACTACCACGCAAGTCTTTTTTTTTTCCATCCTCCCCAACCCTTTACAATCATTTTCAAGACGGTTGTAATTTTGCTGCTTAAAACCCAGAGGAAAAAAATCAGGTAAGTCCTCCAGTGATCTTTTTGACTGATCAAGAGGTCAGTAAAAAAAATCAGCACTCCACTGCTCATCCTTAGTTCATGCTGGATGATTTCCAAACAAAACCAGATCAGTCATTTTCAGGGTGAGTTGAAAAGCAGTTTTAGAAGACTGAAATGAGGCTACTAAAAGCTGCTATTATGGTTTCATAGCTACAGAGAATGAGAAGAATCAAGGAAGCACAATGTGGGTTCAGCCAGTAGTTCCTACCAGTGAGAAACTATTAGACGCCAAGCTCCAGTGTTCATACTGGAAGGGTGTCTTTGCCACAATTCCATTTGTACCACAACAGAAATGGAAGTTGCAGCTGACAGGAGACAAAAAAAAAGTAATACCGGGGCTCTAGGAGGATCTGCTCTTTTTCTATTTCTGCAGTGAGTTCTTATCCCTGGAGTTCATTCCTCAGGGAAGCTCACTGCCATTTAAAATCTATCATGCTGCTTTCTGCCTTCTCTTCTTTAGAGGTTTTCTGCAGTGAGAAAAAAGTATTGAAGGGGGAAAAGCGAAAGATACAAATGGGAAATACTTTCTGATTGGATGTTTGTGGTCTCGTTCTATTTTATTCTGCTGTTCTTTATCCCTTAACATGAATTTGCTGTAGTTTCTTTGGGGAGCATTTGTTCTACCACTTTTAATTTTAACAGAACCTGCCTTGAGGAATTCTGTAATGGAAAGACAAGAGAGAGATTTATTTTATAAGCAAACAAATACATAATGTGATGTTCTGTGAACACTGTTGGCCAGTGACATGGAGAGAGAGAGAGAGAGAGAGAGAGAGAGAGAGAGAGAGAGAGAGAGAGAGAGAGAGAGAGAGAGAGAGAGAGAGAGAGCGCTTCCTGTACATACTGTACATTTTTTGAAGCACTACAGAACTTTGGCAGAAAGTCCATAATATATTGAAAGCCATTGTGGTTACATTGCCGCAGAATTCAAAACACCTTATTTACATAAAAACCTCTGTCCCATCATTCTATTGTGCAAATAGTATTAGAATTGCATAATGTTTACACAAATGTTAGATTTTTCCTTTGCAAAAAAGTTCTGCATTTCCTTTGGCTGAAGCAAGCTGCTTCATAATAAGCCAGGCACTGGCCAAATCAAAGGAGGGTCCCTCCAAACCAGGCACTCATCAAATTCCAAATTGGTGAAGTTGACAGCCAGAGTCTCTCAGGGTAGAGATGTCAGTTATGTCAACAGCCAATGGCCAGCTTCAAGCTTGAAACGTGCAAAACAAATAACATTAAACTGCAATGAGTGTAAGCATTGCACTTTCAGAGGCCAGTTTTAAGTGGCTACATCCTAATAGAATAACAGAGTTGGAAGGGATCTTGGAGAGCTTTTAATCCAACCTCCTGCTCAAGCAGGAAACCCTATTTCAGACAAATGGTTATCCAGTCCCTTCTTAAAAACCTCCAGTGTGGGAGCACCCACAACTTCTGGAGGCAAGTCATTCCACTGATTGTTCTAATTGTCAGAAAAATTCTCCTTAGTTCTAGGTTGGTTCTCTCCTTGATTAGTTTCCATCTATTGCTT
Organism: Protobothrops mucrosquamatus; assembly: GCF_001527695.2. Taxonomy (NCBI): domain Eukaryota; kingdom Metazoa; phylum Chordata; class Lepidosauria; order Squamata; family Viperidae; genus Protobothrops; species Protobothrops mucrosquamatus. The sequence goes on from NW_015387396.1 coordinate 1,189,965, forward strand.
CTTGTCCTGCCTTCAGGTGCTTTGGAGAATAGGTTGACCCCTTCTTCTTTGTGATAGCCCCTCAGATATTGGAACACTGCTATCATGTCATCCCTGGTCCTTTTCATTAAACTTGGCATACCCAATACCTGCAACTATTCTTCGTACATTTTAGCCTCTAGTCCCCTAATCATCTTTGTTGCTCTTCTCTGCTACGCCATGTCATGTGCCTGAGAGTCTTCAGCCAAGTTGGACTCTAAGAGCCTAGTCAAGCCATAATGAGTTGAGTGTCTGGAGCTACTGTGAATTCTTGACAGTGAGCCTCACACAAGGGGCTGAAACTGGTCACAAAATTTGGATCAACCATAAAAATTTGGGAGCCACAGCTCAGACTCTGCAATAGAAATGGTTGCACTTCCTTCCAGTCCCACAGACAGCAGGAAATGGTGTGGGGTTTGGTGACTGGATTCTAGAGATTAGATAAAAGTTAGCAAAGCTCTGCTTTTTTTCCCCTCTCATTCTCCCCAGACGTGATTTGTACTATGTTGAAATCTGCCTTTCAATTTGCCAAAATGTTTCTTACCCTATAAAAAGGATTCTCTTTCTTGACCTCATTATCAAGACGCTTTAATATCTCTTCAGCATTTCTCTTAATGATTGTTTCTGGGCTTCTTTGAATGATGAAAAGCGGCCAGGATCTTGATCTTGGGACAAAATTCATTATACACCCCCCCATATCACTCTCCAGCTTCCTAGTCTTCCCCTGGGTTGTGAAATGTGAGAAGTCAGGGAGAGATTATTGTTTCATGAAGCCGGCAGGACATACACACACACACACACACACACACACACACACGGCTATCTTCTTACAAAATAAATGCAGGAATAGTTCAGCACTGGGATATGTTTTATGAAAGAGACCTAAGGAGAGAGGAATAGGATCACGCATGCTAATTCTTTCTATTATGTCTGTGTGCGCCATGTTCATTATCTCATTATACCTCATTTCCAATTATGGGACAGATTTTAGTGCACTCAACTAAATACCTGGTGATACCTCTTCAGACTCTTTTGCTTAACCCTGGAATATTATGGATGAAGGTAACCTTGGGGACATGTCCAATCCCATTCCTCTCTTGTATGTTTGTGCAAGAAGGGCTGAACAGAGCTTCAAAGGGTTGTAGCTTCCAGTCAGCTTTTACTTATCAATACTAAACACAACCTTTGTTTGAATCAATGTAACTCCCTTAACTTAGTACTAATTTCCTACCATTTTGTAGATTACCTTCCTAGCAACATTTCTACAATGTATGCCACTTATAAAATATTTGTAAGAACGCTGAATGTCTTCCCTCCCTTATGTCTTAAAGATTTCCTTATATTGCTAACTCTGCAGGCAGCATGTTGGCTTTGCCTCAACAGTTTTGCACTATGAAGCAATCCAGGTATGTTAACGAAGACAAAAAAAAAGTGACAATTGATAGCCTTCATTGGCACCTGGAAGTGGTTGGAAGAGGCTTCTATATGTGTTTATTGTGGGTGCAGTAGCCTTTTCCAGCTCTGGGAATTGCTGGAGAAAGCTCAGGAGAGAGAAGAGATGAGCCATGGAGCATTTTGCTTCTGTCTTAGCACAAGAGTCTCTCTTGCTTTTCAAAGGAGCTTTGAGGGATGGCTCCCTCTGGCTTTCATCACAGTAAAGCCTCCTTTGAAACTCTCACAGCCCACCATATACATTTCTGATAATAAAGCAACACTTTGTACTCACCAACTGTGATTTCCGCCTTTGCATAAAATCTACGCTTATTTAAAACTCAGCAAGTTTCATCCCCAGCAGACTGTTATTTCCACACATTGTAACCAATCCAAATTAACAAATATTAGAGGCATTCTTATGTTTATTTTTTGCACAAACTCACTGCAACTATTGTCTGATACTAGAGAGACTTAGTCCATTCACGTGTCCATTTACATTACATACCTTTCAATTAAAAAAAAACCTACCAACATGTTATTAAATCTTTTTAAAATTAATTCAGGGGAATGGGCAGCTCCCAGTTTTTTAAAGGATGGTTTCGCTCTTTATACAGGGTACTTCTAGATGAGCCTTTTGTCATGATTTCACTCTTTTTCATGCGTGGAAGTTTTAATGGAACTGGATCCATGTTTAAGCCTCACTTGTTTCTCCATTGCCTATTCTCCTTTTTTTTTCTCATACACAATCCATTAAGCACATGCCGAACATCAGGAAATATTTCCAAGCAGTTCAAATTAAATGAATGTACATTTTGAAGTATCAAAGTGCCATCCAAATCCCTTCTTACTTTCAGTAGCCACCCCAAAACCTGTGACTCCTACTCTTCTATGCACAAATTCCCTTTCCATGGTCAGCAACCATAGACTGCAGTCAGCAAAAGCCATGGCCGCAGCAAACATGAGGGCCAAGAAAATTCATGCATTTTTTTTAAAAAAAGAAGAGGACTGGGTTCAAGTGAATCCAGATGATGTAAACTAATAGTGTATATTACTGGCAAACACTTCTTTATGATCCTACTTGTTGTAACTGAAACTATTGTCCATTCTTTGCAATGCTAGCTTTGGAGAAAGGAATGTGTGAAGAGGAACAAGCAAGACTTGAACATGAGTTGAATGCAGAGTGAAAGAATTTCTCTTCTCTAAAAATCAAGTAATTTAGTCTAAGTCTTCATAATCTTTACTACACAACCAATACCTTGATGTATGTTCTTCCTTCTCATTTCCAACGTTATATTTAAATTTGAATGAAAAAGCCAAATAAGCATAATGCTTATAGCATTAATATCCTAGACCTAAACTGTAACTAATATTAATAAAATATCCCTTTTCTTCTTTCCTCTTCTCTATATTCAACTCTAAATATTAAAGTGTAAAGAATTTAAGTATACTATATAAATATCATTGTGTTGAAATAACATATTGCATCAAGAATTATACTAAGACAATAAAAAGGGAAAATGTAGAGGGAAACAGGTAGGGTAGGTCTTTGGAAATTAAGAAAGCAGAGTACCAATTGGCTCTATTATCCAGCAATGAGAATAAAAACATCAGACTTTAGGATAAACAGATTATTTTTATAGCATGTTTTTATTGAGGTATCCCTTGGATTTGCCACCTCTGACATCAGCCAGTCTTTGTTGCTGAAGCATTCCAAGTTACAAAGTGCACTTCTACTGCAGTTAATATAAAATCAATTGTTGCAGCAAAAGTTGTGGCTATAGATTTCTTACATTGGGAATTGCACAGATCTATTTATGTGTGTGTGTGTTTGTGTGAGTGTGTTTGCTTTAATGATTTTTGGAGGAATGATCATTAGCAATGTGATGCAATCTGCATCTGTTTCTATTATTGTATGGTCATTTAAAAATAAGTCACTTTATTAGTGTTGTCATTTTGAATTATAATTATAGTACATTGTTAGGAAATGTCCATAATATTAAGATTCAGATTCCAATTCAAGAGAAATCCTTACAAAAATATTTTAAGTATGCTAACAGAATTGTGTCAAGGTATTAATATGAGAGAGAGAAATCTAAACTGAGCCCTGATTACCTCAAAAATATTCAGTAGTTAGTTTCCCATTGTGAGTAACCATCATTCTCCACTGATGTGCAGTTTTAAATAGCATCAGAAAACATCTTGAATGTTTCCAACAAGACTTAAATACCTAGCTTTGTGATTTGATGACTGACAGGCTTAATTACATCTGGAGGAATAAAAAAATAAAAGCAAGAGTCATTGGGGATCTGAAATAATTTCTGTAGATGAAGCACAAAGAAAAGGAGGAATGCAGAATGGCCTATTACCCCAAAATATTCTCATCCCCCCCTCCACAAAGCTTTTTAAAAAGCAAAACTAAGAAATGAACATATGGCAAAATTTTTGCTTTTCTGAAATTATCATTCAGTTCAAAGGTTTCCCCTATTCAGTTGTGACCAACTCAAGGGGGTGGTGCTAATTTCTGATTCTCAGCCAAGGGACCCTGTGTGTCTGACAGATGTTTCTATTATCATGTGGCCATCCTGAAAATATGAAAAATGCAGTAACCTTCCCAAAAAGCGGTAACTATTAATCTACTGGCATTTGCATGCTTTCAAACCGTTAGGATGGGAGGAGATGGGGCATGTAATAGGACCGCACTCCGCCATGAGGCGTTCGGATATCAAACACAGGCGGTCAGCTTCAGTACACTATATCAATTCCCACCTTCATTTTGAGATGATCTGTGTGGCTCGCATCTAGTGCCCTGCCCTATTCATTGAATTAAAATGCTCTCTTTATTTATTTATTTGATTTCTATAGCCCCTATCTCAGCAAATGGCTCTGGGAGGCTCACAGTTCAGAAACATATATTTTGTACAAATAAAATCCTAAAGCATTTTTAAAACAGTAAAAACTATCATGCTTATATGTTCCAGAAAGTGTCTCCCTATGGTGTGTGAAGGTGGGTCTAAGAAAGACAACACGCTGCACCTAAGTACTTCACTCTGCCGCCTAAATTATCAAGGTGAGGCTAAACTGCTTCTGTCAGCAACTTTCTCTCAAAGGAAGTGAGTTCTGCCTTTGCCCAGCATACAAACAGAAGCCATCTTCCACAAGGAAAACTAAGCCTCATTCTTGTCTCACTGCAGGGGACCACTTCGTATTTTTGCTTTTAAGGAACACTCTGCTTGACGTTTCATTAAAGTATCATTTCACTAAAGCAAAGCAATCCCAAGTACATTTTTAAAATGTATTTATTTATATAATTTGTATAGTCACTTATCTCACAAGCAATCTCACTGGGTAGCATACAACAAAGCCAAAAAAAATAAATACCTAAAATCATTATAGTTAATAAGTATTAAAACTTTTTTTAAAATAGCTAAAACAAGAATAATAGACAAAAATAGTGATAATAATGGAGCCCCTCACTAGTTTACCCATCTCCTGGGGGTTCCCAGGCCTGCTGGCTTAACAAGGTCTTGAGGGACCTTCAGAAGCTTAGAAGCAACAAGGCCATCATCACCTCGGGAGGGCAGTATTCATAGTCTATGAAAATACCTGCATTTTAAAAATACAAAAATAAAATACAAAACAAAAATAAAAAGTATAACAAAATTATTAAAGATTTTGCTGAAAAAGCTACCATCTGTCACTGAAAAAATAGACTATATAGCACATCCTTTTCTGGCTTAATATCCACAAAGTTTGTGGGATTGTAGTCCCAGCACTATCAACTATCAAGGTCAACACATTGAAGGGTTCAAGTTGCAGAAAGCTGTTTTAATGCATGTAATTATAAGCTTATTCATCTACTGCAAATATTTCCACAGTAAAATGCAATTTCTAGCATCGACATCTACATCTTAATAAAGAACTACCGGTATATGTATTATAAGAATGATAATATATGCTTTATATATGCTCTTCCTAGCACATCTTGGAAATTGAAACCAATCATTATCTTTCCCCAAAAGGAAAGAAAAATCCATGGCTTTGATGGATATTCATCAAATATAAATATCAAATATATTGATATTTAAAAGAATCACCACAAAAGTCCAGATTCTACTCATGGTGTAAACTACAGAGTCAGTACAACATCAGATAAGTCACAATCAAACATTCAACTGGATCAAGATTTTGTAGCAAGAAATATTGGACCATGTTTTAAAAAAAACCTGTTTAAAAAGTTTGCCTGACTTTGGTGTCATTGGAGAGTGGGAGGGAAAAGATCAAGAGATCAAACTATTTCCACTCTAGCAAAATCCACTATAGAAAACACAATCCCTTAGCAACAAATATAACAAGATTCATAAAGATAAGGGAGAAAGGAAACCAGGTTTATAGTATTTTCCCCCCTCATAGAGAAAGCTGAGTCAAATAGCAAACAGATAGCATTGCACGATAATGTTTTATGAAAACAAGTAGGTATTTTATAAATACCTCAACAAATTTTAACAAGCAAGTTATTCATCTTTTTCCAATGCAGCACAGACCTAGCTAGCAATCTCTGTCATTTGGTATTTAAAAAAGGAATAAACTTTGCATGAAAAATGGGCACATTTACTTCTTTAAAAAGGCACCATACAAATGTGCTAGTCATTTTATAGTGACCACACCCACACCAAAAAAACCTCCCCTCAAACGACTACTTCCACATGTAGAAGAAACCCTTTGGAAATTTTAATAGTCCATTTTATTAAACGGAATGTAATCAATTTGGTATAATTTTAATTCCATTTAAATTTACATTCCATTTAATCAAATGCTCATCGGGGCCTCATCTTACTACAGAAATGCAGCACTGGAACACATCTATCAAAATCCAAATGAAATTCTATACTACACCCCTCAAAAAAGGTTGGTACATTCTTGTTCCAGGGACTGATCATGTGGAGGACACCACAATCTTAAGCATGATGGACATTATCCATTAGATCTCATCAGGACGGTGGAAAAATCCAAAATGCTTGATTTTATCTATTGGATAAATTCCTTGAAAGATTCCTTGAAAAATATGCCTCATAGGAAAATGTCACCTGAATAACAAATGGAAGAGTGCTAATAATCACAGAAATCTTGCAACATGGTACCTTGCTCTCTCCCTAAAAACAGGATCTTCCTCACACATTGCATATTCTATCCTTTGGCCACACACATCTGTACAGAACCAATTCTTGCTTCCCTGTTTTTCAGGCTTGGCCAGAAATTTGCTTACCCTAGAAACATCTCTTCCACTTTTAAACCTTAAATTGGGATACCGTTGCAGAACACCCTTCATCAATCCAGCAGTCAGATCATAAAAGCAAACTATCATTCAGCCAGCAAAAATTATTTGGTCAGTTAAACTGAATGTAAGAAGACATTCTACAGGGAGCCCTGCGTGAGGAGAGAAGTTAAAGGAAATCCTGGCTAAATGAGAGTTTATGGGAATGTGACCTCTGTTTCTGACTCTCCAAGGGTACATTTGTGACAAGGTTTCTCTTTTTCTATAAAGTGCTTTTTTATTAAATTCCACAAGAACCAGCACAGCTTGGGGCTGGACTTTGAAGACATTCTGGCTAAAATTAAAAGTGGGGTTATGAGAATTATTAGGCCTAAGGGGCAGCAGAAAAAAAATCATGGTGAGACAGTAACCATGTGATTTGTGAAACTGGAACTGAAGAAAGCTCCCTGAACATTTTGTAGAAAAAGATTATGAAAGTTTTATATGCCTATGCCAGCAGATCACCAAATGCCTTAGCAAGCAAACAGGCAAGAGAACATCTGTTCCCCAACACCCACTGCATCCTAGAAAATATAAATCATCTTATTTTTACACTAAAAACTTACCTTTATCTGTTTTAAGGTTTATTGATTTTATTGTAATTCCTATCATTACTGTGAGCCACCCAAACTTATCCTTATCCTTATCTTTATTTTCATCTTCACCCAACCTACCTGTTGGGAAAGGCAGTGTTTATTTGTTTGTAGGTTTGGATGGTCTATTTAATTCGCTGCCTTTCCCAGGAAAGACAAAAGTACTTTAGCATGGACATTGATAGCTAAAATTTGGGAAGCAGGGTCCCACTTGAGACCCAGAAGATGGGACGGGTGGGAACAACCAAATTTTCCACTACCGTTCAATTAACAGGAAGAAAGAGCTGCTAAACCTTGAAGCTTTCTTTCATAGTGAGTATAAGGAAGAAAGAGGCAATTGGACAACCTTTGGATGTTATTAAAGGACCCAAATAAGGCCCTTCCATTTTACTCACAGTAATGACCGTTGTACATATTGAAACACTGATGTTGTGACAGTCAGAGGCAACCTGTCTATTCTCTCTCTTAGTAGATAGATCATCTGATAAGTGAAATTGCCCATTAGATGCAAAACTATCCATTTCAGGACATAAAGATTAATCATCATCATCTGTCTTTTTTTGTCTGTTACACTACTTTCTATGAAACTTTAAGTTAAATGGTATTGAATACAATAATTCATAAGCTAAGAAGCAAGTAATAGGAAAACATGCAGTAGTTCTTAGCAGACGCACTATTTCACAAGGTGAAGGGACAGAATTAATATCTTTTGACATCCACTTGCTGTAATTTCTCAGGGTAGCATTTAGGGAAGAGACATGGCATTTTCAGGAAATGGATGGATAATTTTGTCTACTCGTGATTTCTGAGAGTTGCATTACACGGAAAAATGGGTATGGGATATCTGAAACTGATTAGAAAATATCATTGTGCTAAGTGGCTTGGCCTTCTGGGTTGAACTGTTTTTACAGGGAAAAGAAATTCCACTGATAGGCTGAGATACATACAGGCTGGCTAGTTTGCCCATGTAATTCAGTACAATAAACAGTTATTTAAGACCATAGCACTTTTGGGGGGGGAGAAGAGGGTGCCTTCAAGTCAGTATTGACTCCTGGCAACCACCTGGACTAGCCTCTGCAGTTTTCTGGGTAAGATTTTGGAAGTGGTTTGCCCTTGCCTGCTTCCTAGGACTGAGAGACAGAGACTGGCCCAAGGTCACCTAATCCTGCTTAAGACAGGACTAGATCATAGTTTTAGAGCTGCCCAAACTTAAACTGATGCTCCAGAAATAGTCTGCCTAGCCTCAAGACCAGAGGGAGTTTGTTTTAACTCGTTTCCAATACAAGAGCACAATTCAGGGGGGGGGAAAAACAGAGATTCATTCTTTTTGGAGGATTCTCAGTGTCATTCATTCCCTTCTTCCAAGTGACAAGTGGCCATAATCTTTCCAGAGATTCTATGTCACATACAACTCAAAATGAGATTCCAGAAGCCACCTCCATTGCACAACTACTCAGGACCTGCTCTTGGTGTCTAGAGCTTTCCTGGCTAATCATGTGCAGATGGAGAGAAGGTGAATGAAGAATCCTTCCCCACTATCCAATCCTTTCCATGCTGTTCTCCCAACCATCCTTTCAGGCAACTGTAAGAGCATAAACTTCCAAGTCGGATTTCATGATTGAGCTTGCATGATTTCTCATAGCCGCCTTCTACTGTAATTCTGGTTTTTGTCTTTGTGTTGGTCGCTTCTGTAATGTTTTCAAAGTTCTCCCTAATCTGCTGTAACTAGATTTGCCTGAAGACCGGAGCCCCAGTGCCTAGCCTCAAGCGTTCTAGCTGGCCTCTTGTATTCCCCATGCAGTGTCGAAGGGTCTCTGGGCCCAGGATTTTACCACCCATTTAAAGACTGTGATTATGATGATCAATAATGGTCAGAACAGAAAAATTATTCTGAGCTGATGACAGATATGTTGATCACTGAATGTAATACTTTCCCCTCTTTCACCCTCCCCTCTTGCTCCATGATAGCATTTTAAGCAAGCAAGCAACCTTTAAAAAAATGAATAAACAGTCTTGGCATAGCTATCGCACTGACATTTGCAAAAGACAAACCTATGGAATAATAAATCAAGGCTGACACTTACAGGTTTTTTAATCAGATCATGACTGAGTAGAATTATCTATCCCATCCTGGAGATTTAAAAAAAAAATCCATCCTAAATTGGCGTTTGGAATATATCTGAGTCAAAGCAAAATCCCAATTAAACGTATTTATTTACTCCAATGCATTATAGTATGTTCATAACTAGCAATGGGTGACAAAAATTATAGACCAAGTTTATTTATTTATTTATTTATTTAGGAAGAGAAGCCCCTGCACTGTTCACATAACTGTTCTGAAATGTAGTTTCCTCCAGATCTCTTGGGTTGTAATGGCTATCAGTCGAGCACTGCAAGATAGCTGGGAAACATGGGATCAGCAAACCAGCATTAGTTCCAGGAGAAGCAGGAAGAGGAAGAAGACAAAGTGAAGGAGATCTTGTTGCAGAAAGGCAAAAAAAAAATATGGCATACTATTTCTTTTCTTTTCTTTTCCTAGCCAGAATTGGTTCAGCTACAACATTAGAGATTCATTTGTTTCCAAATGGGAGCACTCAATTATACTCTGTATTTGAGAAAAAGAGTTTTTTCGATGGTGGCTACCTTCAGCGGTCATAATTTTTTTTATTTTTATCATAACTTTCCTTGAGTCAATTTCATCCGAACTTCTAAAAATATAGAGTTTTCCTTTCCAGACACCACTGCAGACTTATCAAAACATACTCGCCTGAAATCCCTTATTTATTCTGTCCATGTCATTTAAACCTAAACTACCTCTACCATATTTACACAATGGCTGGAATAATAGTTACTGTAGGTCTTTTGAAGTTTTGAAGTCTTTCAGTTATGCCCTTCTCCCATCCAAATCAGCTAAAATGATTATTTTATTTAAGGCCTGGTTATAGTTATTTACCTTTAGAAATTAGGGAAAGAAGGTATCCACAGATAACAAGTGCCCCATTCAGGTACCTTTGCTTTTCTCCAGATGCCCGTGCTTTCAGCCATGTTACCACACTCAATACTCCTTGCCCTTCAAGATAATATTAGGCTGAAAGTAAACTCTAAAGAGAGATGCTGTCTAAATAAGTTGAATGAAGGCAACCATACATTTATGGTAAGATATAGCTTGGATGCTGTAAAAATGAGATGTCACACAAAAGTAATTTGCTTCTTTCTCAGCATGTTTTTAACCACTCATTTCACAGGGTTATCATATAGACCAAGCTACAAAAATAAATTTAACACTAGATATTTGCTGTGAAAGATCCCCCCATCCTCTGAGACATGCACTATAGCAAGCATATGTGACTATCTCTGGAGGAGCCAGCACGTCATCCAGCTTGTAGATTAATGATTGATGCAAAAAAATAAAAAATGGACCTCCTGCACAGGCAACAGATGGCGTACTTAAAGTCAACTCCCCAACTCTGAAAAATGGTTTGAGTAAGTGTGCAAGTTAAGTAGAAGGTTATCATTAGCAAGTGGAGAGCAGCTTTTTTGCTAATTCTCTAATACAGTGTTTAAGTCCGCACATCTTAAAGCTGTCAAGGTTGGGAAACACTGCTCTAAAAAGAGCTGTGTGTGATGGAATGGGCATCTGCAGGAAGAATGAGGAAGAGTTTTGGTAACACAGAGCTTTTCCAGAGAGAGGTCCAAATGAAGAGATTGCACAGTCCCCAGCTAAATGGGGAAGGGAGGAATCGGTACTGGATAGCCACATTCTAAAATCTCTTAGGATATATCTAGTAGGTGGGAAAGTTACAGCTTTAGCTTGGCAAGATTGGCAAATAAAGGATTGGACTTGATTGGATTTCACTGTTGTCTTTGGATTTGGACCTGACAATATGATACATAAGGGGTACAGATAGTCCTTGACTTATGACCATTCATTTAATGACAGTGTCAAGATCTCTATTGTTGGCCTGGCACCTTACTGGGTTCCTGCCATCAAAGGGGAAGGGAGGGGGGAGGCATTTTGGGCAACCCACACCTGTGTATCTAATGGTGGGAAATGGGAGGGGGAAGTGACAATGGAAGAAGACCAGATCACCAAACCAGATCACCAAACCAGGATCTTCAAGGCTGTTTGCACTGAGAATGGAATGTTACCAGTTTCGCACCTCAGAGTTTCTCAAAACATCATACTGGCATCATATTGGCTGGTCTGGGGACTGGTCATTGGGGGGAGGGATTGGGAGTTGGAAAGAATAGCTTTGTATTTTGCCTGGGAACACCAGATTCCTCCTGACTTTATTGCAACCAATTTCTTTCAGTAAAAGTTCCTTTGCTTCAACTAAATGGAGTCACGAATCATACTTTCCTGAGAGAGCAAACTGTGGCAGGTCTGACAGTCAATTTGAAGTTATGATGGTACTGAAAAAAGTGACTTACGACCCGTCCTTAAAGTGATAACCTTCATACCAAATTGATTCTCTGGCCATGTGATCATGATTTGAGACCTTCTCAGCTGACTTCCAACATGCAAAGTAAATAGGGGAAAGTGGGATTCACTTGACTGCTTGATTCGCTTAATGACTGCAGTGATTTGCTCAATGACCACAGTAAAATGCTTGTAAAATTTGGTCTGGTCACATGATAATTTGTTTAATAACCATACCACTTACCACTGAAATTGCAGTCCCAACTGTGGATGAAATTTGAGGATTACCTATAATAGGAAATTATGAATTCCTTCCCAATTTATTTATCAGTGGCATCAAGAAGTTAGAAAGCTAGGATAATGACAGTGATGCGTGGAAATTATCTGGTCAAGAATTAGATTTACTACTGATGATTTAAAAGGTACCAGACAGGCAGATACTCCCTTCACTTTGAGAGAGAGCTTTGGAAGATACAGCCTTGCTACAAAATTGTTGTGGAATTCATTAAATCCAGTTGTGATGGTGATGACCTCATTGTCCCAAGCTGATATAAGTGAAAGTGAATTAACTCTGTGATGAGTTCCTGCAAGTATTTAGATAGCTTTTATCTCTTTTTTTCTCATGACATACTTACAATGCTGAAGACAACCAATCAAGTCAAGGTCATAGTTTAATCCAACTGGATAACATTGGAACACCATCCCTGTTTAACATTGATATGAAACTTCCATTTCAGAATGAAATAAACCCACTTTATTTACAAGAGAGATTGGGAGATTAGTTAGTTACCTGTCAATGAAAAAAGCAAGAAATAAAGAGGGATGAAAAGAAACTGGCTCTTTATTTACCCACTGTTAGAAAGAGTATGCTATAATGGAGAAATAAGGTCCAGAATATTTAGAATAATGGTTTAGAATATTCATTCTAAACAATGAATTAGCAGGACTTTATGAATGAGGCTGTTTTATAGAAGCTATTTGATTCATTTTCTAGTTTATTTTTAACTTTTTTGAACTTGCTTTTCCATAGCATTTATTTATTAATAATAATTCATCATAATGTAGAGAATCAGTTTGATGTAATGGTTAGGGGGTTAACCTAGAAACCAGGAAATTGTGAGTTCTAGTCCTGCCTTAGGTATGAGAGCCAGCTGGGTGACTTTGGCCCAGTTATTTTCTCTCAGCTTAACCCAGGCATGTCAAACTGCCGCCCCGCAGGCCGGATGCATCATGCTGAAACTGTGCCCACCCCAGTGCTGATAATGGGGAAAAAGTCACGATATGTTGCACGACGTCACGTGACGTCACGAGTTTGACATGCCTGGCTTAACCTATCTCATAAAGTTGTTGTGGGGAAAATAGGAGAAGGAAGGACTATTAGGTATGTTTGCTGCCTTGAGTTACTTATAAAGTAATGAAGGTAAGATAAGAATCACATTTAATAATTAATAAAAATATTAATAACATGTTGAAAGGAATTATAATCATGTTTATACAGTAAAAGATTCCCTTGAGTTCAGTTTGATCTGCCTCACAAAACTTAAATGATCCTGATCTTAAACATCAGGAACTATCATCCTGAATAAAATAAGGTCAAGAATTTTAAGGCTGAGGTTATATGACAGAATATATTGAGGTCTAATAAAATCCTGTCCAGAAGTTCAGATCCACAATAAAATCTGCAGGGAGGGAAACAGTGAAAGCCAACAAATGCAACACAATCACTTCTACTCCTTTGATCTAAGCAAAGCATAACAGTACAGGAAGCTCTGCCAGGGCCTGTCATGGCCACTTCGGATTCTAACCAGAAGACCAATAATGTCAGTCAATTTCAGAATTGCCAGACAAACCCCTGCCTGAGCAGGTGCAGGCAGAGGAGGCTGTGCTGCTCACGAACCAGGGGACACAGCTGCCACTGCCAGACTGAGTTGAGGAGTCCCAGCTGTCACCCCTTCCTGGTTCAAGGCTTGCCATGTGCAGAGTAGAGTAGAGCAAAGACTTCCAAAGGAATACCATTGGGGTTGTTTCTATTAAAGAAGAGCCTCTCCATTGGCAACAATTGGTCACTTTATCCAATGCCTTGATTCCTAATTTGAAACCTCATGACTTTGACTCTGTGCCTGCTGATGGCCCTTCTACAATGTTTAGACTCTTGGACTTCTCTTGACCCCTCTTTTGCCTGCTCTTTAGGAGTTGGAAGTCTCTCAAAGCAAACTTGCTGGACTTTGGGGGACTTGATTTTGTGTGGATTTCTATGCATTTGTATTTTCTATTCACATTCCCTTTGCTGCTTGTTTATTTGCTTCATAAGCTTCTCAGTAAGGGTTGCAACCACCTCTGTGCTTGTTTGCACATATGTGGTCTGAGACAGGACAGAGCCAGCCCATGAAGAATTTTGTACATTAAATAGAACAACACATTAAATAGTAACATTGGCCTATTTAAATTTTGACTTGGCTTAGACCAAAGATGCCCAAACTGTTCCCTTATGCACATCATTATGCCATCAACATTTATTTTCTTTCAGCGGAGGAAATCCTGTTCAAAATCTTATAAGATTTTGGTATTTCCGTGAAAAGTATTGTTAAAATGTTGGAGAAGAAATGGAGAGATTCGGGTTCACTAAATTATTTTAAGTCAGTCCCTCCCTCTCATTCAATTGATTTCACAGAGTTTTTGCGGTGGGGAAAACTCAGAAAAAGAGTGCTATCGATGTGCCTTGAGGAAAGATGAGGTATAAATTCAACATCAACCAAAAGTTCTTAAGAAGATAGAAGTGACAATAACAAAATCGTGCAAGATTGGATCAGTTCACAGGATTTTTACCATCTAAATATATATTATTTCAGCTTCCACAACAGGGATCCCATTCAGTGTCCTCATGGACCACTAGTGAACCTCAGACCACAGATTGGGAACTGCTGATATAATCTTGGTTGATGTGGCTACTTTAAACCTACCATTCAATTCCATTTGAAGATACATTTTATAATCCTGCTTCTTCACTCTGAACACCATCTAGTCCTGCTAAAAATTTCCAATAGTTTCTATCTGGAACCTGATATGAAAGTTCAAAGGGGAATATTTATTGTGATATATAAGATCATGTTTTACACGAAGAAGGTTTTTTTTTGTCCTTTACAAACAAACATTAATAGAGCCAATCATGTGGTACAGCTAAGAGGTGAGAAATGTAGATTGAAAAAGAACTTTTTCATGCCATACATAATTTAAATATGGAATTTACCCTTACAAGATTTAGGGATGATACTAGTTTGGTAATTTCTGCAAATGAATTAGGAAAATTTGTGGTAGTTAAGTCAGGATGGATATGTATTATTCCAAGTATCAGAGCAGCATAACTCTTAATATTGTTGGGGTAGAATTGTGAACATGCCCTAACAATGAACTTCCCAGAGCTATTTGGTTAGCTCTTATGGAAACCAAAGGCTGGAGCTGCCCTTTGTTTGATCCAACATAGGTAGCTCCTACACTGTTCTTTGGATTTGTTTAGGACCCGCTTGAGGTTAGGAGCAATTAAGGATATAGCTGACCATATAGTGCACCACACATTGATGGAGCCCACCTCTACTTGCTTCCGACAGCATTTCTTGGTGCTCAATGGCAACCATATTTTTCTCTTCATCAGCCGTATTTCCCAAAATTATTAAAGGAAGTTAATTCTCCAGACTGTCAAACTGGAAACCTCTAATTAAAATGAGTTGTGGTAATTACCTTCTGTCCTAATGGTGAATGGAGAGTCTCCCAGTCTTTTGGCTGAAAACTGACCTCCCAGGGATGTCATTAAGAAGCAGAGAGTGAAAAATCCAATGCCTGCCACAAATATCCTAAATGGGGAAAAAGAAAGAAGACACAATCAGAAATATTATAGCTGAACAATAGATGGAAATATTTCTACATTATCCATAAATGATTATGGATTATTATTATTTCAGATTACTTCTCCTCCGGAGAAAGCTAGTATTTGTCTACATGATACCAGGAGGTAGACATGTTCTCCTGCACAAGAACCTTACTGACACATTTCTGCACAGTTCTTATGAATCTCAAAAATATCATTTAATTACTCCAAACTAAAATAATAGAGTAGCCTCTCACCTTAACAGAGCTTCATTTAACAGACTCAAAATGCAATAAACACTTTCCTTGGATATCCTCCCCCCCCCAATCTGTTTCATTTGAACCAAATTAAGGGGCCCTTAAATATAACATTAACCTAACATAAACATATACCATTTGGTATTGAGTAATAATGTCATGAATTGACTTAAGTGACAAACTGACATGAATAGTGTTATTTGGGTTCTTTGTGTGATGATGTAATTATGCAAATGACATATATCATTACCCATGACACACTTTTTTTTAGATTTGAGGTCTTTCCTCACTTGCACTTAACCATACAGGAGCACAAACATCTGTGGCAACCTCTTTTTCTGACATTTCCTGAAGTGGCTATCTTCATCCCATCTGCAGCCATGAGTGAGACAGCTTTCAAATGTCTACAATATAGCCATACAGGCAGTGGTGGGATTCAGATATGTGAACAACTGGTTCTCTGTGTGGATGCCGCTTCCTGAAGTCCATTCTGGGCCTGGGCAACAAAAAATTAGCTACTGGTTCTGCCGAAGTGGTGTGAACTGGCTGAATCCCACCACAACATACAGGTATTAAAGCAGTACTGCCCCCTGCTTGAGCTGACAAAAGACAACAGCACCTACCTGTAAGTTATGTAACATCTATTACACATCTATTATTCTAGGGGATTGAGAGTGGCTCGTTCTGTTTTTGTCGCCCTAGAGAACTGCAAAAAGCATGGCCATGCTGGGTTTCTCAGATTTGCACAATTGTGCTGCTAGCCTGATCGGTTGGCAATAAGGCATATCCCTGTACTTTATGGCCCTTATTGGTTTAATGCAAGGCTGAAATGGTGGACTAACAGGAGCTCAACCCATCCTCTCGTGTCTCCTGCATGGAGAAGGGAGATTCTTTGTGGCATGTAAACAGAAGAAAGTGGTCAGAATTCCTTCATAAAAGTGTTTCTTATGATTTAGTTCCCTTTATGATACCAGTCAGATGTATGTTTTTATCAGGTTATGACAGAATGGGGTGCAGGAGAAGGAACACAAGAAATAGGCTAGAGATGATAGATGGAGTCCTACAGTCAGACCAATCCCATTCTTACTGCAGCTCTCTGATTTTTCCTGCCATCTGGTGATGTCCTATTTTGTAGCCCATAAAAAATGGAGAATGGTAAAATTGACAAGCGGATTGCCAGTTTCCCTCTTCTTTTCCAGGAGTTGAGTAGGTGCTCAAAGAAGCACACAGGGTTTTTTTTTTCTCTCTCCTTTCCTCCTTTCCTCTTTCCTTTCCTTCTGAATGAAGCAGAAGCAAGAGAATTTTTTGTTGCAACAGCATCTGCAGCAGTTCTGGACACAGCAGTGATTTTCCTCTTTGTTTTTAACAAGCCAGGAGAAATGAAGAAATCACAGGTCATCTCTTCCAACTTCTTCTGAGGGTTGGAGAAATGAACGATGGCAGCCACGTTAAAGCGCCCTCGGGCTCAGCGAAAGCTGGACAAATGGAAGGCACTCAACTGACCCAGAGAAGAAAACCTGAACCCAGTATCAATTTTCTCACATAAGTGGCCATTTCAATTTAGGTCATTTCGTAACATTTTCACTCAGTTAAGAAAATAAAATTACTGAAGCAAAGAGCTTCCTTTACTACACAGCAGATTTAGTTCATTACTGTTTTTTCATCCACAAACAAGAGCTGATCTGAGTCCAAGTTCCAAATTAAAATTGGTTACTTTTCCATTTCTCTTCTACCTAGTGATAGTCCCCATATGCGCCAAATGAGTTAGATTTCCATTTCCTTAATTACCAGTAGCTGACTAAACAATATGACCATTGAAATCCCACTCCATATGAGCAAAAGCACTGAGATCTGTGCCATTCCAATCCTTATATCTTATCCCATTTCAGAATAAAGTACTGGCAATTTTAAATGGAGCATTTGATTTGCTATATCTAGACCTCTTAATGTAAGGGGTTTTTTTTCCCCCTAAAGACCTAAGAATGAAGAAAATGTGAAAAAACCCCTATTCAAAGCAGAGCATGGTTTATTAAAACACTCAGTTATGTCAACCTGAGGGAGATCCAGGCTGGAGTTGTTGCATATGCTAATTTCTTAACATTGTTAGAAAGTCATGAAATTGACTTTTTAAACTTTGCAGCTGAAGTGATATACTGTTAGAAGACCCTGCTTGAAAATTATTCAAGCAGGTGAGTTTTTAGCAAAATTAATGAGGGTGAAACATTTTGAAACAGATGTCATAGAACTAAAATATTAGTGAAGCGCTGGTGTAATTTTCTAATTTCTACACTCTCCTTATATAGAGGTAGTTTCTTTGTCTGAAAAGACCAGACAACCTTCCTCTAGTACAGGGGTGCCAAACTTGCAACGTCACGTGAAGTGTCGTGACGTATCGTGACTTTTTTGACATTGCCAGCAATGGGGTGGGCGCGGTTTCGCTATGATGCATCTGGCCCGCAGGCCGGCAGTTTGACACCCCTGCTCTAGTACAATGTGTGTCAGCCTTGGCAACTCTAAGATGTATGGTTTTCAGCAGCCAGACTTCCCAAGCTACCATGCTTATAATCCAATGGTTGCAGCTACATAGATACTAGGGCAAAGCCAAGCAAACCGTATCATGATTTAACACAGTGTTTCTCAACCTTGGCAATTTTAAGGCATGTGGACTTCAACTCCCAGAATTCCACAGCCAGCATTGCTGGCTGTGGAATTCTGGGAGTTGAAGTCCACATGCCTTAAAATTGTCAAGGTTGAGAAACACTGAATTTTAACAGATTGTGTGAGATAACAGAGTACTTCTGGATTAAGAGCCCTGGTGGCGCAGTGGTTAGAATGCAGTATTGCAGGCTGAGTCTGCTCATTACTAGGAGTTCAATCCTGAAGGGCTCAAGGTTGACTCAGCCTTCCAAGGTCAGTATAATGAGGACTCAGATTGTTGGGGGCAATATGCTGATTCTGTAAACCACTTAGAGAGTGCTGTAAAGCACTATGAAACAGTATATAAGTCTAAGTGCTACTGCTATATTAGCAGCAGGGGAACCTGCTTTGTGGATAAATCTTTAAGAATAATGAACTGACATTTTGACCAATTAGAATATTGCATTTCACAATGAGAGGATCTATGAGCATTTGACTTCTGTACTTGGTTTACTGACTGTAGTGAGACACACACACTTCTTGCAAAACTATGAATGTAGCAATAGCCATATGGGAAAGAGACTTTCATTGTCTGGATTAACCATTCTGTACATGTAGTCCTCACTTAATGACTATAATTGGGACCAGAATTTCTGTGGCTATGCAATGCAATTGTAAAACATGATGTCATGTGACTGTGCTGCTTAGCATTGGAAAGTCCAGCACTTTTGGTTATTGTTGTAAGTGAATCACTATGTATTGTTAAACGAGGACATCGTGTGCTTGCTATTTGCAACTTCCTGCTGACTTCCCCAATGACTTTACTTGTAGGAAGACAGTAAAGAACTAGTGACCACAGGGACACTCCAATCAATATAAGTACAAGGATGGATCATAAGTACCACTCATTCAATACTGCTGTAAATTCAAATAATCACTGAATGAGTGGCGAGACAAGGACCACTTATAGAAAATAAGGGAGATACCCTTGATAGAAATGCAAAAACTATTCCATAAGCAAAAAGGGCTGAAATATTCTTTAAGCCCTGGTAATGAAGATAGCATTTGACAGTGACACAGACAGGCTCCTTCCTGAGTCACTGGGGCATAAGGAGGAGGGGAGATAAAATCCAATCAGGCTTGTAAGATTCCATTATTATAACCCATTGCAAAGTGTAGTTCTAATTGAGGGTGAAGGTTTGTTCTCTAAGCTTGTGGGTTGGTTTCCAAATGTTTCATTACCAGCCTAGGTAACATCTTCAGCGGAGTTCAGGGGATGTAAGTGTCAGTGATCTTCTGTTTATATGGGCTTCAGGTTATATTAAGTGAGAGTCTTGTGGTGGGTCAGGTGTGAGTCATCAGTGAGAGGCTTGGGATGGGTCTTGTGATGGGGAGGTTACATCAGGTCAGGGTCACCGGAAGGTGAACTGCTGGTGTGGGGGAAGGGACTTGTATGGGTTGGTTAAGGGTCAGGGCTGTCTCTGGCTGGCTGTGTGATTGATTTGGATTCTGAGGGGTTTGTAGGCTGGTTGTAGGTCAATGTGTCTGTTGATAGAATTGCTTGTGGAGGGCCAGGCTTTGATGAACTCACACAGGTGGTAGCATGGCCGATGATTTTAGTGTTGCTCCAATCGAACTAGTGTTGTTTGGTGTTGGTGTGGTTAGAGAATAAAGTTTTGGGATCTGGTGTTTGACTGCCAGCTGGTGTTCGTGGATCCTGGTTTTTAATTGACATGATGTTTGTCTCACGTAGAATTGGTTGCAGTCGTTAGAGTTGATTTTGTAGATTACATTGTTTCTTTCATCCTTCTGTGTCTTGTCTTTGGTCCTGGGTAATTCCTGGCAGAGTGTGGCTGTGGATTTGTGAGCTATTGCTTATTCCTAGGGGTTGGCGAATTCTGGCTGTCATTTCTGGCACCCCTTTTGGTAGGGTAGTTCTAATTTTCCTGTGGAGTGATCTGTTATTGGAGCTGACACTTTCTCAATCTTTTTATCCTGAAGGAACTCTTGAAGTCATGTTTAGGTCTCAGAGACCCCATGCATACTAATTTTTATATCTACAGCTCACAATATGTGGGTGTGATCAATAAATTGTGCCATGTAAAAATTCCCATCCATGTGAACACTAGCATGGCATAGCACATGAAGTTCAAAAAACATTGTATTGAGTGGGGGTTTCGGTCACGATATTTTGTGGAACCCCCATCAACTTCTCACAGAGTCTGAGGGTTCCATGGAGCTCCAGATGAGAAAGGCTGATTTGGACAGTTTCTGCTTTTCTTTCCCCAAAGTTTCTTCAAATTCTTCCCATTGATAAGAAACTTATTATTATGTAAAAGCATGTTTATGCATTTGAATTCTCATCATTATAATTTAGCAAGAAGTGATTGTTAAACACTGCATTTAATTACTACTTAAGACCATTAGAGGAGTGAGGAGGAGAAAAAGAAAACCTTCGTGATTAAGAGAAAGGAAAAAAAAATAACAGTTGCCTAGTCTAGATAGAATCTCATTACAGAATGAAAAAAGTCAAAACCGCATGAGCATTTTAGTAGAATGAAGCTGCAGTGCCACGGATATTCTCTATTATGGGAACTAGAGTAAGTTAACATGATGATCAGACAATTAAGAAGCCAAAACAACCACATGATCATAGTTGAACCTCTCTCCTGCTACATTTTCTTAATTCCTAACATTACTCCAAGGAAGTTTTAAAAAGCATCACAAGTGGAAGAGTTTGCTCATCTGAGCAATGTTAAGAGACAGACTGACTTTGGATAATTCCACTGATAGCCACAACAAGGGCAGAATACATTCTTCTGAAATTCTCCCTTCAGGTGGGGAAATACAGAAAGCCAATATGGACAGTCCCTTAAATGTCAATCCAGATGAAACAATCAGTTCTCTTTCAATCAGGAAGAAAAGAGTGCATATAATAATAAGAAGGAAGGAAAGGGAAATAAAGTACCAATACAATATTATCATAATATGCCTTAGTTTTCCCACATGTAGGCTCTTTCAAACAAGATCACAGGAGAACTATTAAGCTTTAAGGTATGTCTAGTTTAATGAAGAGAAGGACGAGGGGTGACATAATAGCAGTGTTCCAATATCTCAGAGGTTGCCACAAAGAAGAGGGAGTCAAGCTATTCTCCAAAGCACCTGAGGGCAGGACAAGAAGCAATGGATGGAAACTAATCAAAGAGAGAAGCAACCTAGAACTAAGGAGAAACTTCCTGACAGAACAATTAATCAGTGGAACAACCTGCCTCCAGAAGCGGTGAATGCTCCAACACTGGAAGTTTTTAAGAAGAGACTGGACAACCATTTGTCTGAAATGGTATAGAGTTTCCTGCCTAAGCAGGGGGTTGGGCTAGAAGACCTCCAAGGTCCCTTCCAACTTTATTATTATTATTATTATTATTATTATTATTATTATTATTATTATTATTATTATTATTATTATTATTATTACTATTATTACTATTATTACTATTATTATTTAGTCAAAGGGAAAGGGTGAGGAAAGTAGATACTTCCTTATGCAAAGATTTTAAGAGAGGTAAGAAGGAAAAGAGTTTCTGCCATAGCAGGTTAAAGACCAGCATTAGGTAATAATAAAACTGGGGCTACTGCCAACATCTTTCAATTTGGTCAAATGTGAAAATTGGCTGCTATTGCCTACAACAAATATCCCCCAGTGTTTTCCTATAACTCTTTCCAACAACCTTAGCAATTGTGTAGGCTACACACTCATAATGCACAAGTAAGGGAAGGGTGTGTTACACCAATCAGAATAATTGAAGTACATTTAACCTAATGAGCTATCCAGCTTTGTTTCTGATATGTTTTGATTATAGAAAAGAGAATAAATAAATGGAACACTGGCAGGCTGCAAAGAAAGATGTCAATCTGTTCCCTGAGTGTGTGTTTATTTATTAGGTATGTGTCATTCTTTTTTTTTTCTTCAAGATCTATTGTTTTAACTCAGATTAGCAACTCTGTGAGGTAGGTTTTGTTGAAAGGCCCAATATCACACAGGGAACTTCCATGATTATGAGTGGACTTACATATCAACATATGAACACTCCCCAGCCCCTATCTAATATCTTAAGTGCTGCAGTATTTTGGCTTTTTTTTTAATTTAAAAATAGACTGTGCAGCCTACATGGGGCCTAGACAAATTCCTACAAAACGGATTGGTGACCATTTCTGTGTATGTGACTGGAAGTATATCCAACTGGGTTTCTAAAAAACAAAGATGTCATTAAAAAGGGGGTGTATTACTCCATCACAGCAGCAATTTTGTGAATTGGCAAGTCCTCCATATGCTAGCCATTTTGTGAGAGTGCCTATAACCTATCCCCAGTTCCAAATGGGCCCACCAATGCAAAACAATTGCCCATCCCTAATTTAGCACACTGGCATTTTTATTAGTTTATCTGCACACCACACGGTGCATTAGTAGTGAAAACAGCAAGAGACATTTTTTAAAACAAACACAGCTAGCACAGAGACAATTTCTTTAGTTGTTTTACTGCATCTATCTGTAGCTGAAGCTCTCAGATAGTTTACAAAAGCATTTGAAGACTACAATCAAGCCCAAAGAGCGGGGGCGGGGGGGGGAGAAGAGATGGAGAGGATCTGCAT
Organism: Protobothrops mucrosquamatus; assembly: GCF_001527695.2. Classification (NCBI taxonomy): domain Eukaryota; kingdom Metazoa; phylum Chordata; class Lepidosauria; order Squamata; family Viperidae; genus Protobothrops; species Protobothrops mucrosquamatus. Next base: position 1,213,147 of record NW_015387396.1, read on the forward strand.
CTTGTAGTGTTGTAGGCTTTCATGGCTGGTATCTGTTGAGTGTTGAGCTTCTGGTTTTTCCTGACAAGTGGAGGCATCTCTAGGTCTGGCCAGACACCTGGTGTAATGTCCTTGAGTCTCACGGTCTGACTTCTTAATCTTTGAAGTCTGCATTCAAAACCTCTTCCCTCCCCCCAAGTTCATTAGCAAGCTGAGAAGCAATATTTGTCACACCAGCAAAACCGTGCTTTGAAATTTGACATGAATCACTGCAGTTGTTAAGTTAGTAATCCAGTTGTTAAGTGAATCTGGCTTCTCCATTGACTTTGCTTGTGAGAAGGTCGCAAGAGGTGATCACACGACCTTGGAACACAACAACACTCATAAATATGAACCAGTTGCCAAGCATCTGAATTTTGATCACGTGACTACAGGGATGATGCAAAGGTTGTAATGTAAAAAATGCTATTAAATCACATTTTTCAGTGCCGTTGTAACTTTGAACAGTCACTAAATGAACTGTTGTAAGTTGAGGACTACCTGTACTACATAAATGTTTGTTATGGCTATTGTTTAGTGAAAGTGCTTTCATGGGCTTTCTAATAAGAGTGTTGGATTCTTAGTATATATATCAGAAGGAGAGAGAGACAGAATAATCTTACTCAATTTGTATTCCAACTTTCATACAGGTATTCCTACATTAATGCATTTGCCTTCATGCATAAATATAGATTTCAAGGTACCAGAAAACCAAGTGATGCAAAAATTGACTCACAACATCAACTTTTTCAAGGGCCTAAAATTGGCCAACTAAATGAGTCAGGTCCTGATTTCCTTCCACTTGCTATCTTTCAGCTCGATCTACTAAGTCAGTGCTATTAAGCTGGGTGTCATTCAACAGGAGAAAAAGTGACAGCTCCCACTGATGGCTGCAGATCCTTCGTGACACAACCGGCACAGCTGGTGACCTGCTACCAAGAGAAGCCTCCTTCAACCCCATTCCTAGCCTTGCTCCGTGTTAGGTCTCATTTTGGATTATGTCGGGCGGCTTTACTTTGCAACTGTAACAAAATCAGGGCTGGCATTTTCTGTTAGAATGATTGGGGAGGAAGGTGCATCCTTGAGGTGAATCCAGGAAAATTTATTTGACAAGGAAGCAAAACCAATTACAACTCCCTGACAAACAACCTTGGATGATGTTAGCTCTCTCTGCATTCACATTGTTCATGCTTAAGGAGACATCATGTTGGAATTGTTCTGCACAGCACAACTCTGGCTTTGCCCCCAAATGTACACACAAAAGAAAAAGCTGCTTGTGGCTGTAGCCTGCCAATAAGCATCACACCTGCATTTTCAAACACCTCTCAGGGTCTACATTTTGGATGTATAAAAATCTGAAGTGTACACCTCTCTAAACAATATGTCTACCGGGGAACCTCACATTTCCATTGAAGTCAGCTTTGCATTATTGCCTTCTGTCAAGAGGGCAGCCGCCCTAAACATTTATCATAGTGTATATCAATTTTTCCCAGTCTGCTGCCTTCCAGTCACATTTGTCTTCAGCTCCCAAGTGTCCAGCACATCTGAACAGCACCAAATTGGGGAAATCCAATAATAGTTCATTTCAAAGAAAGTTTACAAAGACATCTTACATGAAAGTTCTTTCTCTCTGTGCTACAGACACAAGAACCCATCATAATTTTTCTACAAGAAAGAATTATTTGTATGTACAATATATGTGTATGGAGAGAGAAAGGGGTTTTTTTTTCCCCAGTTCAATGTACTGCCCTGGATCTATCTGCTTGATATATTTCTACACCATCTCATTGTAAATGCAATGTAATATAGTGATATTTAATGATATTTTAATTGTATTCTGGTATTATTACTGGTACATCCCCTCCAAGTAAGCATTTTGAAGATTTATATGCTGTTTTTCCAATAAAAACTCCTAGAGCAGCAGATAATGAAGTAAAAAAAAAACAATGAATATGCAAAACCCTACAAGAATAATGCGGCAATTAAAATGATGGCAGAGATTCAGCAAAACAGATAAAATCGTTATCAAATCCATCCAAGTTACCTACTGAAATAGCTGAACAAACACCTGGAGCCGAAGTATTTACACCAGTGGCAGGCAAATATCTTTGGGAAGAGCACTCCAGGGTGCCACAACCAAAAAGACTGGTACATTTTTTTCTTCCTTGAAGTAGCTTTATCTTTGGGGAAATGATCAAGTGGACAGCAAACATCCTAAAGACTCCAGTCTCCAACATTTAATACATGAGCAGTCCAATTATTACTTGGTTTTATGAAGTAGAAATCCTAAACAAGAATCATACCTAGTTTTAGCTCTTAAAAGCAAGACCTCGTTCAGGTTGTTTTCAAGACAACATGAATAAAAAAAAAAGTCTGCTGAGAATCTTAGTTTTTGTCACTGGTCTCCTGTTTCAGACACTTCATTCTGGATGTATCTTTACAATCTATGGACTGATCCCCATGTTCTGCTTGGCCTATCACCACTGCAGGCTTCTCACCACTCTCTGAGTGCAGGAAGGGATGATGTCATCCTTCTCCCACTCCCAGCCCACAGCCAATGCAACCCACAACTCTGTTTTCCTGTTTTCATTCAAAACTGCTGTTTTGTGACCTGAGACATTTTATGCCCTTCAGAGCAGAGGAGCTCCAGAGCTTCGTTCCATTTTAATTGAAGCCCCAGTTCTGATTGGCTGCAGTGCCCAGCCTTGTCCCCCCCCCCCCTCTGCAGAATATGGGCTCCATGACTTTATCCCATCGAGCTGTTGGGTTTTTCTGTTCTTTTAACAATATTGAGATTAATACAACAATAGCCTGTTACATTAAGAACAATCATCCTTTATAGAAACTCCTGCTCCATTCAACTATAAATATTCCAGTAGGCACTCTTTTGCTTTCTGTCCAGGCTGGGTGGAGCATGAACTCTTTGCTTTCTCAATTTCCGCTTCCATTCCTATAAAGTTTCCCTTCCCCTTTTTTAAAAAAAACATCTTTAAGTTACAATGTAAGAACATTTCTGCTTTATGAAGCTGAACACACAGTTATCCCTTGCTATAAAGTTTCTATGGATCAACAGCAACCTATTGTTTTGTTTATTGTAGCATCAGAGCTAGGATAGTACCATAAGTGGGAGGGGGAAAAAACAGGTGGTTGTAGTGTCAAAGAAAGTAATAAGGGTGGGAGGTGAAGGCACCCCATTCTTTATGCAAATATCTGGGAAAAGTAAAGTAAGAAAAAGGCAAGCACTGGGAGACTTATCCACACAGGAGCCAGTCAACAAGGTTTGCCTTACCTTCATTGACTGGGAAGGAGATGAAGCAAAGAGATGACCAATCAGGTCTTATATTGGCCACAGTCTGGTCTAAGCACCAGACGGGACCCACCGTCAGCTCGCTGCAATCCCAGCTAGAATTTCTGAAGTTCTGAAAACATCCAGGAGCAGCCTGGGAGACAAGCTGCTGAAGGTGCAGTGCAGAATTGTCCTACAGCTATTTCTTACTCCTCAGGACTATTTGTCATGAGATGGGAGACATGGGCAGCCAATGGGCAGCTGGAACAATTGTTCACACACACACACACACCACCGTCCTTTTTAAGATTACTGATGGTTTTCTCATTGGGTAAAGTATAGGAAACCTGTGACTTCCCAGAAGTTGTTGAATTTCAGCTTTCAATGTGCTGCATAAAGGATTGCACAGACGGGGGTTGATGGGACTGCAGTCCACAAATTTCTGAAGAGCTCTACAATTCTCATGTCTAGATTAAGCACTATGCCCTAGGCCAATTAGGCTCTTCTGATTTTTTTTGAGAACATTGCCAACCCCGCCATCATCACCATTCACAGACAAACAGGTCTTCCACCTGTGAAATGAATTAACCTACAGTTACCCACCCTGCTCCAATCCATGGCTTCTGTTGTAATACCATGGGATACATTGCATGCCTAGATCCCAGCTTCATTTGAGCCTCTTCTTTAATTGACCTTGTTGTTGCTGTTAGATTAGCTCATTCTGACAGTTCACCAACAACCACTTAAAGTGGAGCAGCCCTCTGCTAGATGAGACAAATAACAACAGCACTATGGCACATTTGTGCCTAAACTCCTGAAAACTATAGCTTAAACATTACTTAAGTTAGCCCTATTGATTGGTTGGTTGTTAGTTGTAAGTTTAGTGACTGAAGTGTATGCTTTTTTTTTTTACCTCAGGCATGTGGTATATTATGACTTTATTTTGTTTACACTGTATTTTGTTTCTGGTTTTAATTTTCCCAGAGTCACTATGGTGAGAGGGAAGCTATATAAATTAATAAATACATTTCCTAGGACAAAGAAAATCTGAAACCGGTTGGGAAACGCTAACTCAGTGCATCAGATGAGCATTGTTTGGGGTTCTCACTCCTGCTTGTTGCCATCTATATAATGTCTCATCCTGTATTTGGTGCAATCAAAAAAAAAAGTGCCATTTGAAAGCAGCCAGAAAATAAACTCCAAACCCCGTCAACTAATTTTAGGAAAAAGGAGAGGGAGAACAGCAGAGGAAGGAGGACCTGAGAAAAGCCTCTAAAGAAGACAAGTGGCTGTTCTCTTGAAGCAGACTGATGTGCAGACCTGATCCAAATTACCTATCCTTATTACCTCAGTAAAAGAGGAGAAAATAAGAATCCGCAATCAGTTAGAGAAAGAGAGAAGAGAGGAAAGGAGGTAGGTTTGTATCTGTAATAACTCCAGCTGTGAGCTTATAACAATATATAACAATGAAGTTTAATAACAACAGCTTGCCTTCACCCTGCTGAATCCTTCCCAAATTCCAAACAGGCTGCTGAAAGCTACCCTATGCCACCTACCTCCTCTATCTGTCCACACTTCAGATGAGTCTCAAACAAATTACTTTCTGCTACCTGCATTCATCTTATAGGGATTATATCAGGAAAAAAAAAAGAGGGGTAACCACATGCAGTTTTGAAGCCACCACCCACCCACCCCTTTCCTTCTAGTTGCACACACCCAGGAAGTAGTAGAGGAGAACTTTACCTAAAAGGCCTCAAGGTGACGAGACATCTTCTGACCATTATTTTTCCATCCGAATTCACTGTGATCATGGTTCAAACTTTTCTTTTTTTAAAAAAAAAAAGCAAAATCAAACCAAAAGGAAGGGAAGCAGAGGCTCAGGAAGTCCAATCCCAGTTCTTAGGAGGAGCTCATGGTCAGAGAAAGCTGAAGGTTGTCCAGCAAAAAGCTAGAAAAATCGACCCAAGAAGTCCATACGCACAAAGGGTACAGGATCAGGATCAGTTTCCCTGCTAGGAGCGCTGCCTTCTTGGCTGCTTGCCTCTTAACGAGTGGTTGCTTCCAAAGACATAGGTCTGCATGCACAAGAGTGGAGGCTGGATGATGGGGTGTCTCCTCCAGGGTTCCAGTCACATTTTGGAAACAGGCTGTAACAAGAAGCACAACATCTTCCCTTTCCTCCAAGTATTAAATCCACTGCCCAGGTGAGCAGCCCCCAGACTTAGACCCCTTTCTGTTCATGGGATCTCTCATCACAGCCAGACTCTCTCTGCTTACACCTGAGCCAAAAATCCTCCAGCAAAGGCTTGCCTCCTCCAAGCTGCCTTCAGCACTTCCAGAAAGCTGCCATTCCCTAGGATTGCTGCCTATTTGAGTGGTGTCTCCCAGTCAGAGCTAAAGCTGTCATGAAAAGGACTGGCTCCATCCCTGCCTGACAGACAGCTACCTTGTCTCATCCTGGCCATCCAAAACAGGCAGTTTTAGTCTTGCAAAGAGGCTGCACTGTCTCCATCTGTGAAAGATGCACTGCTCCAAACCAGGATGGGAAGACCGTTCAGCCGGAATTTGTGAGTTGGGTACCATCTAGTGGCGGCTGCAGGGAGATTCTCTAACATTTTTGTTCTGCAAATAAAAGATCTTGTTAAGTTCCAGGGACAACATACCTGAAAAGTGCAATGTGATACATCTTTTGGGCAGCATGGAATGGGGCTGTGTACCACCTCCTGTCATTTGTAGGAGAGGCCTTGCCAATCAATAACGCCAACTGCATTCATGTCATCATTACTGATCCCAACATATGCTTGAGGAAAGGACCAAGGTGTGGCCCATCAAGTCACTACCAGCCCTAGTCAACTGGGGGATTGGACAGAAAAAGGATTTGGGAAGAAAATCTGGTTCAAAATGTTCTGGTTAGATTTCTTGAGGATCACTATTTGAAAAAGCATATTACACTGGGCTTTGCAGCTCTTTTTAGTTCACTGTTTTCAAGGAAATTCAGGGAACAACTGGGAATATCTCTCTGATCTGTGCTAACAGAATTCAAGCATCTTTAATATACAAATGGATCAGACCAGGGGTGAGGAACCTTGGCTCTTTTATGATTTGTGGACTTCAACTCCCAGAATTCCTGAGTCAGCCATGCTGGCTCAGGAATTCTGGGAGTTGAAGTCCACAAGTCATAAAAGAGCCAAGGTTCCCCACCCCTGGATTAGACCATCTGTTCAAAAACTGGGGGCAACTGAGTTTTGGGGACAAAGTTCCCATTTTACCCCATTTTTCCTGCTCCAAGCCATGATACCTTAAAAGGTGCTAACAATGTTCTCAGGATCTGTTCTCTCCCTGTTTGATTTTTCTCTTTGTCTGATTTATCCACTGCCTGAATCCTCACAGACTATTATTTTATGGATAACAATATATCAAAATAGTAATCATCAATGTTGCATTAATCATGAATGAATTAATGAATTATTTAAATGAGTACAGTGGATCAAAGTGGCAGGTGCTCACTAGCCTCTGAAAGCCTTCCAGAAAAGCCAAGTCTTTGCTCTCTTCCAGATGGCTATGAAAGGGGAAGCCATTTTTATTTGGGAGACAGGCTGTTACAAAGGGGAGGAGCCTGCAAGGACATAGCCCATCATTTGATCCTTCCTTGCCTCGCCTAATGAAAGGTTTGGATCCTTAGTAAACACCAGCTGACTATTTGGATTAGCTACACAGGCTCTATCTGGGAAAGGGAGCCTCTTAGATTCCTAGTAGTCCCATACTACAAAAGGCTTTAAAGATAGTGGATAAGATATTTGGGCTTTAGAGATAATGGCCAACAAATTTAACTGTACTTGCTAGACAACACTGGCAACTATTGCAATTCCTGCAGAGTGTCATTTTTGTACCATGACTGGCTAGCCATTACGTGGGCTACTGCAGCAGGATCCCCAGTCTGTGAGCCTGATCTTTCTGGGGAAAAACAGTCTTGGAGTCAATACACTTCTGAATTTACAACCACTCTGAGAGGTTGAGCCTTCAGCCAGTTTCTCTCTATCCAGACCTTGACAATCTCCAGGCCTAGATCAGAACCAAATCTCAGATTGGGTCTGGGGTGGAGATGTACAACTGGCTATCACCAGTATATTGGGGATGCCTCATCCCAAAGCAGTGGATGGCCTCTTCCCGCAGTTTTCTGTAAATGTTAAACATGATAGGGAAAAGAACCAAATCTTGGGGCATTCCAGAACATAATCTATATAAAGGCCTGATCATTCCTACCCCTGCCATCACCAATTCATTCTGCTTACTCAACTACTATAACATGTTTTCCCTACTCCCAGCCATCATAGGCAGCTAGCAGGATATTGTTATTGACAGTATCAAAAGCTCCTGGGAGGTCTAAAATGGCAAATACGACTGCAATCCTTCTATTCAAGTCCCTCCATAGATCACTCCTGAGAGTGGTCAATGCAGTTTCTAAATTATGCCCAGACCTAGGGAAATCCAGAATGCTATGGATCTAAACTCTCTCATTTAATGACCAGTTGCTTTACAGCTGTTAGAAGTTACAACAGACTATCAAAAAGGTACTTACGACCCATTTTTGAAGTTCCAATGGCCACACACACAGCCATGTGATCCCATTTTGGGTGCTTCATAAACCAGTTTGCATTTGTGACCATTTGCAGAATCCTGCAATCATGTAACTGCAGTTTTTGTCAGGTTTTGCTGGGATCCAGAATTTACTTCCAATTTCCATCAAAAACCTCTGTTGGATATAATGGATTTGTTTAATGATCACCATGTACACTTCACAAATGCAGTGTTTATTTAACCATCACAATGTTCACTTAACAACCATAGCAAAAAAACTAAAATCAATTTTCCCCAAAATTGGGAGTTGTCAATAGAACCCATCGCCAAGAGAAATTGATTAATTCTTATCCCCTTGACACAGGCCTCACTCCTGAGAAATGGGAAGAAAGTGTCTCTTGGGATGTTGCCTTTCTTTGAAGAAGCATTGACTGGGTCCATCTCTCTGTCTCCTGGCTGGCTGCTTTTACCAACCAGGTACAGCAGAATCCAATTCGTAGGTAGAAAAGCTCAGATTGTAGAGATCTCCATTTCCTCAAGTTCCACAAGTCCAAAAATCTCCTAGGTGATGTCAGAGAGCATCCCCTCAGTCATTTCAGAAGCTTCTGTCAAGCTGGCTCCCAATTCAAAGTGAACACAAGTGATTTTATCCATGAAATGCTCAGTCAGATAATCACAATTTATACTAATTGGTTCCTCTGGCCCCATCCTCCCTTAATAGAATCTGGGTCACTCTAAATAGTGTAGCAGCCGACATTGCACAGATGCATTCAGCACGGAGAAGTAATTCCACTTCAACACTTTTATTGCCATAGAATGAGCTCAGATGTGAGCTCCTATCCAGTCACATTCAATTCTTGTTTTCTCCAGCATCATTCCAGGCATAGGCATATCTTCACTTCTTCCATTTCCCAGAGCTCCTTGGAAAACCAATGATTAGTAGTTGAGGAGTGACTTGTTGGGACAATCCTGTGCATCTCCTGGTTGTTTCTGTGTTCCAGAGACTGACCAGGCACTCCACAGAGCTGCCCCCAATTTGCTGGGGAATGGGGAATCATCAAGCACTTAGGTGAACCATCCAAATTGTTCCTTCCTCCCTGCGATGGCTGGTGGTTCTGATTAATGCTAGCAACATTAACTCCAGACCTAATTTGTCTGTGACAACAGCCTGGTGGAGATGTCTCCCAGAACCAGATCATGTCTCATGTGCTCTGGCATAAAACCCAAATTTACAGTAGCCATCACTGTGTGTATGATAAGCCATGCTCCAAGCCTGCATCTGATCTGACTGTAAGTTAAAAGTGCTATGTGTAAGTTCTCAGTCAGTTTTGCCATGAGTTCAAGCAACTCAGGAAAATATTTCAAGATCTGGACTGCTTAAAAATATTCTATTTTACAGGAGATCTTACCAGTGGTGGGATTCAGATATGTGAATAACCGGTTCTCTGTGTAGATGCCGCTTCCGGAAATCCATTCTGGGCCTGGGCAACAAAAAATTAGCTACTGCTTTTGCCAAAGTGGTGCAAACCGGCTGAGTCCTACCACTGGATCTTACCCTGTTGTCCCTCTAGGACACCATAGAAGAAGTCAAATTAAGATGCACAAATGTGCCAGACTATCCAGTGATTTGAATTGTGTATATTACAAAAATCCTGAACATAGAGCAATATTAGGAGAACATTCAAGTGGAAATCAAATGTTTTAGATAGTTCTAGAGAAATATTTATATATTCCCAGTTCTCTATATGTTTCTAGGTATCTTAGCATTCATTCCATACTTTTCCATCAGAAATCTCACCAACTAAAGCTGGAAAAGAAGACATTTGAGGTTTGATACTGCATGAATTTTGATTTTATAAAGAACTTCTTTTTGGAAGATTTCACCTATTGAAATCAGGACTGGGGAACTAGTTTCAAATTGAAAATGTACCATTCACAGAATAGTATCAGCAAGCAAGAGTCTCATTGTCATTTTTATAGTAAATTTAGAGAGCAATTTTTGGGACCTGCGTGTTTTAATTTTTAACTATGACAAACTTGTCATAGGAAATTAATACCAAGTGGAAGATTAATTGTGAAAACTAGAGAATGAGCTTAGAGGACTGAGGAGAATACAGTGATCGCCAAATTATTTATAGACAGATATGCTTATAATAGGACCTTCCTAATTTTATGACTGCCAGAGGTATTGTGACTACAATTCCCTGAATTTACAGCAAGCGTGAAATTCCAGGCCAGGAGCCCCAACATAATTGGGCTGAGGAAGAAAGCCATGGAAACGACCTTGAAGAAATTAAGTGGAGATGATGGGTTGCATAACAAGGGTCACTTTGAGCCCAGGAAATAGAGGAAACATGAGAAAGAAACTGAGTGCCCCCACCCTAATTCAACAGGGTATATTGGGGAGAGAAGGAAAAACACAGTCAGGCTTTCAAAATTCTATTACAGTAGCCTACATCAATAAAATAGAGTTCCAATATTACTTCTGGAGTCTGTTTCTTAATATGATAAATCTTGAGGGACTGACAGGTTGCACTGAGGATGAAAAATTCAAATTACAGATATGTTGTTCAATCAGCTAATACCCCTTCCCCTCTGCATCAAACACATTCCTTTCTGGTACCTTTTGTTTTATGCAACTCACAGCTAAACTACCATAAACAGAGAGGATCGCCAGATAGGATAGAATCATTCTGATGTAAAGCAGGATTTTTACAAGCAAATGTTTGTGTAGCTAGTAGGAAATAGATCTTTCTGCCTTTTACAGTCCATGATCTTTTTTCTCCAAACTCTTTTTTCCACAGCCTAAATACAATGCATGAAATGATCCAGGCTAGGAAGAAAAAATCATCAAGACTCAAGATGAAGGTCAGATTAAAGTTTAGCTCTCATCTCCTGCATTAGCCAGGTGATGTAAGAATTACATTCATGCAATTGTATTACATGAAATTGGTACAGGAATATCAACATGTTTGTCTCATTTGTCTACTAGTTCTTGCGCTAGTGAAATTCAAAACATATGCCCCTTAAGTAACTTGTCTGGACCAATCTTCTCTAAGCTGATGTTCTCCAGATGTATTGGACTCAGATGTATTGGCCCAAGATGCATTGGAGTCCAAGTGTATTGGCACTGATAGTGTTAATTCGGTAATGAAATGTCTGCAAGCAAACAAACAATCTCAGTGAGCACCTGAGTGTATTGGACTCAATCCCTGAATACCTCAGATGGATTTTGGCTTGCAATTCTTGAAGTCCAAATACACCAGGTAGAGGCCAGTTTTGTGAAGGCTGCTCTGGTTGTGTTAAAAAGTTGGGGGCTAGCAAAGGCAAGAAGACAGTGTTGAAGAGATATCCAGAAATCTTTATAGGAGCATCTGAGTATCTGTTGAAGCCAGATTTCCCACTTTCTCAATTCAATATTCTAGGCTGATTAACACAAACAGGTTTTACTCTTTTAACAGTCTGCTATATTTAATAACTGGCAGCTCAGTGTATAAACTGGCTCTATGGAAGAATGCTGTATTCAAATTAATGTGAAAGTCTGTCTATAATAGGACTCAATTTGAGCTAGTAATGCCAACATATATGGAGAATGCTAACAAACTGCACTACTGTGTATATTGGGCCTGATGAACAGATCCTGATCCTGAATAATGCTCTAGAGCAGGGGTCTCCAACCTGTGGGCCGTGGGCCACTACCAGTCCATGGACTATTTGCAACTGGGTGGCATGAGTGGCTGGCTGGTGTGCGCGCATGCACTTGTATGCACAGCCCCACTCACGCAAGTGTCGCAGGTGCTCAGGACCCCATTCACACAAGCATCATGGACACTCATAGCCCCACCCACACAAGCGTCATGGGGACTCACGGCCCCACTTGCGCAAGCATCCAGGCGCTCAGGGCCTCACTCGTGCGAATGTCACGGTCACTTAGACCCTCACTCGCATGAGCGTCATAGGTGCTCTTGGTCCCACTTGCATGAGCAACGCATACCCATGCACGTGCACACAAGCGCATGCACCAGCCCCTCCCACAAAAGCATCCCTTCTTCCCCCCTCCCACTCTCCGGGCCGTCAACCCAGAAAGGTTAAGGAACTCTGCTCTAAAATAGGAGGATTTCCAAATCCAAATGAAAAGGTCTATTTATTCCTATTTATGGCATAATAAACTAGGGGGCAAAATTTGCAGCCAAAATATCAGCATCACTTTTGTGCCCCAAAACACAAGAGAATAAATGGTTATAATGTGGACTCTTTCTTTGCTTTTTTTTGGGGGGGGAGGAACAATTTGGGCATTTTTAAAGAGGCAAAATAGGTACATTATGATTTTAGAAGCGCACTCTTCAACATGTTATATGGAGCCAAGCCCATTCTTTCAGCCAAATGAGAAATTATGCCTGGGTTGTAAAATAACCCTGAGCTAAACTAGTTTTGAGAAAAGATTATGAAAATTAAATGGTTGGATGCTACCTGAAGAAATGTGTTGAAGAGAAGGAGATACTATGGGACCTTTTTGCTTACAGTAAAAAACTCTTGGTGGAGCTGAAGATAATGAAAGATGATTTAAAAGGTCAAAGATAAACCTGCCAGAATAAAGCCAGCATCAACAATCAACTATCTGTTTGATTGATTGGGGTCTGCCTGCCAGTATAATTTTGAGCTCTTTCTTATTTCTAGATAGAAATAATTCTAGTCTGTAGAAACATAGAAAAGGGGTTCCTAAATTTTTTGCCATCGCACCTTCCTGTAGTGCAGGGGTGTCAAACCGCTGGCCTGCAGGCTGGACACGTCACGAGGAAACCGCGCCCACCCCATTCCTGGCAATGGGGAAAAAGTTCTGATACATTGCGTGACGTCACATGATGTTCGAGTTTGACATGTCTGCTGTAGTGTAATCTTAATGTACACATTTTGTCTAAAAATCCAAATACCAAAATGAACACAAACAAACAATGACAAAAATACAATATAACTTTGGGAAAGGTGGATTTATTGTAACAATGTAACTAAATGGTTCTTCACACTTTTTCTGAACTTTGTTCCTCCCCAAGGATTAATACACATATGTTAATCTTATATTATAACTTGCTGTGATTTGCTTACTCTGAGCAAATCTGAGAGTACAGTAGTAAAGAAATGCTCATTCTGAATCAGGCTGGATCAGGTATCAGTCCAGAGAGGAAACTACTCACAAAAAGAATGCAAAATGACGCAAAACAGGTAAACTTGTTTGACTGTTCTGATTGTTCCTTTTGCTGTATTCTAAGTGAATAAAAAACAAAACCCGAAAACTGCAAAGGTCTCTTTTTTTAATATATATAATTTTTATTAAATTTTGATTATAATGGTATTTTCTTTATAATGGTAAAATCTAATATAAATTAAACGAGGAAAGGAGAACGGAAATGAATAAAAGGTGCAAGGAAAAAGAAAAATAGAAAAGTAAAAATATAATAAAGAAAGAATAGAAATACAGAAAGAAGTGATTTCCAATCTTCATCACAAGTATAAACAAATGTGGTAAATCTTCTCCCTCTCTAAAGTTACATTTATCTCTTCTTCCAATATTTTGCATTTATTTTATTTCTTTATTTATATCCAGTCTCTATTATTTTTACAAATAACTCAAGGCAACAAACATGTCCGACATACTTTCCTCTTCTTATTTTTCCCACAACAACAACAACCTTGTGAGATGGGTTGGGCTGAGAGAGAGAGTGACTGGTCCAAAGTCACCCAGCTGGCTTTCATGACTAAGGCAGGACTAGAACGCACACTGTCTAGCTTTCTAGCCTGGTGCCTTAATCACTGGACCAAACTGGTTCTCATCCCATCTCTTATCTATAAACAAATGTGTAAAGCATCAACTTTTTAATCTTGGTGTCAGCAGAAAGTACATAAAAAGGTAGCCAGAAGAAACAACATCTTATTTTAAGCTTGATCAAAAAAATCAACTTTATAGTCCTTCATTTAACTTCTAACAGTTTTAATCTTTAGTTTGTTCAAATATTGTCATAGAATTAGAATTCTTTAAGGCTTTAGCAAGCCTTTTTTGTAGATCCAGTGGGAAAAATTATTCAGGTCACTCTCTTGGTTGTATTTCCCTTACAAATTGTAAAACCTTAGCCAGTTTCTTTTATAGTTCCAATAAAACATCCTTTTCTAAATCATCCTCTTGGTCTGTCAGTTGTAAATCCCTTTTAGATACCATATCTATCTTGTCAGATAAAATTTGTTCTATATCTGACATTTCTTAAATAACTTTTTTTTTACATATTTGATCCATAGAAGCAGATATCATGACTGACATTGTTGATATTGTGGCTACCATTTTCTGATTCATTCTTCAAAAGTCTCCTTCAGTATTTTTACTGTTGTAACACCACCTTGCAAGGCTGTATATCTTTGCACCATCTTGCAAGGCTGTATATCTTTCTTCTATCTATAATCTTTAATTCCCTCTAGTGTCCAGTTTTTGAAATAATGAAAATATTTATCTATGTTATGTCTTATAAAAAACAAAATAAGATCTGTTTCCCATGATAAGTTGTTTGTACTTTATAATTAATTCCAAGATCTCAAACCATGCCCATGCCCCTTTCAAACAAATTCCTCAAACCTGTATGCAGAAAGTCTCAATTTTTGAAAAGAAATGCCAATACACAAGCATTACTCTTAACTTTCCCCTCAGCTAGCTAAATTTCACAAATCTACTTCTCCAGATGTAGAAAACATTTTCCCAAATTCTTGCTAAAAACATTTTGCAGCAGCCAGCATACTGTTAAATAGCTGACTGTTTTGGGGTTTTTAAACGCATCCTTTCAAGTAATTGAAGATAAAATTGTGTGGCATAAAGACTACTTTGTCTCTATTAGTACCACAATGTTTAGAGTCCTCTAGGACTAGAATGACATAGAAATATACCTTATTTGATATTATCTATATTAATGACTCATGAAAAACCAGACCAAAAACTTCAAGCTTACCACATTGATTTAGTTTTTTTATTTCTCAATATTTACAACACTGCTCCAATCTATATGGACTATGGCTACTGCAGAACAATTAAAAATAGAACCTCCTAAATCCTCATGAAAGCAGAACAACAACTAGATGTCACTAAAAACGCCAAAATAAGATTTTTGGGGCCTTCCAAAATGGGCAGAATTGGGTCTACTTTTGGGGGCAGCATATTCAGCAAGTAATCCTTAATGGTACTACATACACATGGAGAGAAGTAAGCAGTGGGGTACCACAAGGCTCCGTCTTAGGCCCAGTACTCTTCAATATCTTCATTAGTGACTCAGATGAGGGAATTGAAGGGGAACTCATCAAATTTGCAGATGACATTAAACTGGCAGGAATAGCCAACATCCCAGAAGACACGCTCAGGATCCAAAAAGATCTTGACAGACTTGAACAATGGGCCCTATCTAACAAAATGATATTTAATGTGCAGAAAAGCAAGTTTTACATTTAGGCAGGAAAAATCAAAGGTACAGATTAGGTGAGACAGGACAATTAACCATTGCCTTCAGAAATCGTGGGCGCTCCATCACTGGAGATTTTTAAGAAGAGACTAGACAATCACTTGTCTGAGATAGTATAGGTTCTCCTGCTCGAGCAGGGGGCTGGAATAGAAGACCTCCAAGGTCCCTTTCAACTATTCTATTCTATTCTATTCTATTCTATTCTATTCTATTCTATTCTATTCTATTCTATTCTAGTAGTCCTTGACTTACAACAGTGACCATTCAAAGTTACAGCAACACTATAAAAAGTGACTTATGACCGTTTTCACACTTACGACTATTGCAGCATCCCCGTGGTCATGTGACCAAAATTAGCATGTTTGGCAACTGGCTCATAGTTATGACACTTGCAGGGTCCTGGGGTCATGTGATCACCTTTTGCAACCTTCTGACAAGCAAAGTCAATGACAAAGCCAGATTCACTTAACAGCTGAGCTACTAACTTAACAACTGCAATGATTCATTTAATAATTGTTGCAAGAAAAGTTGTAAACTTGGGCAAAACTCACTTAACAAATGTTTTACTTAGCAACATGAATTTTGGGCTCAATTGTAGTCATAAGTTGTGGACTATCTATAGTGTAGAGTTTGCTATTGAGAACCTGGCTCATACCCCTGGGCCCAAAATATTGGCCTTCTTTTATTTTTTTGGGGGGAGGACTTTTCATTCACAATAGAATGTCAAACCTAAATCAATGTCTATTTACCCATATGAAAAATGGATCATCCAAAATATTACCATTTGGGGGCAGAATTTTGACAATGCAATCTTGAAGATTGGGGACAAAATGGGGACTGAGCAAATTATGACACATGGGCCACAAGTGACCCATTCCTGATATAAATACATAAAGAGAATTTTGATTCAATACTCCCTTTTCTCACGTTCCCACATCTGAGATGTAGCTTGAATGACATCGTTGTCTCTGTTCACAGTAGCAATTCACACATAATAGAAAAGTGAAAATGTTTTCACCTTAAAGGGGGATGTTATATATTCTCAGAATCATTACTTATAAGAAAGTGTCTATGGAGATTCTCAATCATCCAGGCCCTGGTTGTTCCAA
>NW_015387397.1:0-20561 GCF_001527695.2 Protobothrops mucrosquamatus
TGTAAATAAAAAGTGATGTATTTCCTGCATTAACTGTGTAAATTAGGTATTCTCAAAGTGGGGGGTGGGGGTGTCACGAGACAAAGGATGGGAAGAGTTGCCAGGAGGCTGCTTTCTGTGAGCAGGTTTACCAGTTTAATGCAAAATCACACTTTTTTGTTTTTGTATGCCACCTTTCCTTTCAAAGGGAACAATCAAGAATTATAAATGGGAAGGGAAGGGAAGGGTAGAGATTATTGGGGAGAGATCATCAAAAGCAGCCAATTTTGCAAGCTATAGTATTTCAAGAGAAATTGACTTAAGGCAAAGAAATACCCTTTTACTTCCCCTCTGACTAGTGAAAAAAAGTGGCTGTCTTCAAAATGAAATTCAGATTTCAAAATGATACAAAAGTAAGCAGGTTCATCCTTCCATTAAAATGTGATTTTAAACTTTTTCTTCAAATTCCAATTATTGCTTTTTCTTCAATTTCCAATGGTAAGGTTTTATTTTGTAAAGCCCTGATAATGTGAAGTGTTCAGTCAATAAGTCTTGTCCTTCTCTTTGTGACCCTATGGACATAGCATGCCTGGCCTCTTCTCCTCTACTGTTTCCAATAGTTTGCCCAAATTCATGTTCATTGCACTGATGACACTATCTAATCAGACGGGTTGGATATTGTAACAGAAATTCATGTTATTTAAAAGGATTATGTATTTGCAGAGTTTGAGAAATCTTCCTTTCCTTGAATTTATCACTTGAACATCACACTTTTTAAGAGGTTTTCTCAAGGAAATTCACAAATTCCAGTACATAAAAAGAATTATTCCTTCTTAAGAGTCACAAAGACATAATGGGACATAACAATGGCTAAAATAGAAAGCTTCAGATGACATGTGTCAGGAAAGTCCAGACTAGAATTTCAAATTATTAGGATAACAAGAACACCTTGTTATTAAAGTGAAAGCTATTATTTTAATCATAGTGAATAATTTAATCAAGGATGCAAGCAGAAGCAGAAAAACGGAAGAGAAACGGAGTCTCATCTTAAGCCCAAACAAAACAAGTCATCGGGCCCTGCTTTCTCTCTTCCCTCTTCAGACTAAGGCAGAATACACGCCTAGCATTCCCGCAACAAAAATGCCCTGCGCGTTCGTCAAATGAGGATGGGGACCGCGGAGCTCCTCTTTGGAACAAAACCTCCCTTCTCCGCCACTACGGACTAACGCGGCCATAACTTTTGTGTAAGCGCGTGGATAACGCTGCCTTTTTTCCGCCGCTTCTCTCGCAAGCAAAGGCAATCTTATGAACTTTGCTCATTAGTAAGCTGCCTGCGTTCAGCAGAGCACGCTCGGCCAAGCGCGAACGGCCAGTCTGAACACAACTTTCAAGCGTGGCTCGCTTGGCATGGCGTTCTTATCGAATTCAGCGGCGCTCACTTAGCAGAAACTGGCATTGAATTGTGAAGGTCAAGCGCCTCTTTTCCTTTTCAGACCCAGATGATTTATAACACGGATCTCCTGAAGCAGAGTCGGAACTAGCCCGGGTTTTTGTTGCACAGCCGCCTCGGGAGAACATGGCCTCCTCTTCCGCTTCTCCGAAAACTATAGCGAACGCCTCAGTTCACGGACGCCCCGTTCCCCAACTCGGCTTCTCAGCCAGCTCTACTCACAGCTCGAGCGCCCTCTTCGCCCTGCTCTGCGTCTCCTCGATACGGCAGGCTCCCTTTGGGATACCAAACGATTTGTCTTTGGGACGCCAAACGGCCTTTGGGAAACCAAACGTCACTACTGAAGTGACGTTAAGCTTGGGAGCCGCCCAGCTCCCAAATAACTTGGAGTGCATTCGATGGACGAGAGAAAGACCAGAAAAATATTATTATTATTATTATTTTGGAACGGGAGGAGATATACTGTAATTATATTTGTAATTACATTCGTGTTGAAGTATGTTGGTAGTAGTTTATCTCAGTTCTATAACCGGAATACATGAATATGCTCCTTTATACCTCTGATAGTTTTAGTCCTTTCAGTTTAGGAGGGGAGTGGATAAGACTAAGCGGAGTTATCATTACAGCTCCCCTCGACTGTGATGCCCTAAAGGAAAGCTTTTTCTTCACAAGATGTATCTCCTTGCTTGCTCGGATGTCCTGCTTTTTCTATCATGCATCCATAGAAGTTAACAACCTACAGTACTATGAAATTGTATTACAAACAAATTTCGTTTAAAAAGACAGATATTTAAAAGAAACAAAAATAAAAGTCATAACTTAAACGTTCTCTGGTCATATTGGTAGAGATTGGTGCCATTTAATTCTATGATTAATTTTTTTATTCATTTTAGGTATTTTGTTATAAATATTTGCATTACTTTACACTACACACAGTACTTTTTACATTAAGCAGTCTTCTAACTTTTCTTTATGTAATAATGAGTACTCATTTTCTGTTATAAAATATAAAATTCTGCCAGTTCCATAAAATAAGAGTTCCCCAACTTCTTTTTTTAAACATTTTAATTTTTAGACTTTTATTAGGTAGAATGGTGACCAAAATTTAACTTTTATCAAGCTATTTTTCAAGAAAAAGATTACACACTTCCACTGTTAATTTTTGTGGTAATTATTTCTGATGGTATGGCTTTTAATACATGATAAACTGAAGCAAAAGATTGTGAACTGACTGAAAAAAGTTTGTTTTTTGATTATAATATACAACATATTTCAGAAAAAAGCTAGCATAAGTACAGGTCTTCGAGTTACAAAAGTTCATTTAGTGACTGTTCAAAGTTACAACGGCACTGAAAAAAAGTGATTTATGACCATTTTTATCACAACTGTTCAGCATCCCCTTGGTTACATGATCAAATTTTGAATGCTTTGTAACTGGTTCATATTTATGACAGTTGCACTGTCCATATTACTTTCTGACATGCAAAGTCAATGGGAAGCCAGATTCACTTAACAACCATGTTACTAACTTAACAACTGTGGCAAGTAGATTGTAAAATGTTTCATTTAGCAACATACATTTTGGGCTCAATTGTAGTTGTAAGCTGAGGACTCCCTGTAGGAATTTACAACTTGGTAAGTAGGACTACAATGAAAATGCACTGACCTTCTGAATCGATGCAGCTCAAAATGTGGACAAGCCATAGGCTAGTCAGCATAACTAAAATCACATACTATTTGACAGCAGCCTACAAAATACAGAGTATAAATTCTTGTTGATTTTCAGCATTAAGCAAAACAGGAAGATGATTAGGCTAGGCTTCAAATTTTTCAGGAGAAAAATAAAACTGAACCTTCCTTCTGAGCATTACTCCCTGAAAATCCCAGGCCTTTCTTTGCATGATGTCTTCTTCAGAAAGGCCTATTTGTCTCTCGGTGATCATTTTTGATATCTCATGGACAGTTTTCTGACTTGCCAGACTGGTTGTTCTGATGAGGTTCCAAAGAACATTACTCTGCTTGTTAACTTACCAATTTTTGTATGTGATTTATAAATGTTTCCTGTAAGTCACCTTATTTATTTTTTTAAATATAAAGACAGAATAAAGTGGAATAAAGTTGTGGAAAGCCCACTGCTCTACAAATTGTAGCCTGGTCTGTCGTTAAAAGAAAATCTTCATCTTCCATTAAAAGATTATTCTTTTACTGTGTGAATGTTTACTTTGCTGGCTTTAAGATGACATAATTATATATATTAACTTACCTTTCCAAATGTTTTTATATTACTATAGGAAATTGCTGACAAAGATGGGAATAATAAAATTTTGTCTTTTACTATCCCTTATCAAAACCTTCAATTTACCATGAGGTAAGAATACAATCATATTCTTAGACTTCTGATAAGAAAGTAGGTGTAACAGTTGTTTCTAAGAGAAAACTGTCAGCTGATATTAGACTTTCTAAATTAGACCTTCCTTCTTGTTAGACTTTATTTGTGGTGTCTTGAAATTATGTCTAAATAATATTGTCATCATTTTATAATCCCTAAGCCCTCTACAATTGGATCCATGGCTTTGACTGAAGGAGCCCTGTGTCAGCATGACCTCATCAGAGTCGTTTATAGTGACCTTCATCCCCAAAGAGAAACATTCACTGCACAAAATAGGTAAGCGACTGATGTAGTATATCTTACCATAACAGTCCAAATATCTTAAACGAAAAATGTTTCTTGACTTTGAAATGTGAGATAGTTGAATAGAGCAGAAAATATTAGATTTGTCTATTAGGTAGAGTCTAATGGGTGCCTTCCAAACTCTTTAATAACCTGAATTTATAGGCACTTTTGAAATACAGGTAGTCCTCGACTTACGAGGGCAATTGAGCCCAACATTTCTGTTGTTCAGCATGACATTTGTTAAGTGAGTTTGCCCCATTTTACGACCTTTCTTGCCACAGTTGTTAAGTGAATTACTGCAGTTGTTAAATTAGTAGCAAGATTATTAAATTAATCTGACTTCTTCATTGACTTTGCTTGTCAGATAGTCACAAAAGGTGATCACATGACCCTGGGACACTGCGACCATCATAGATATGAACCAGTTGCCAAGCATCTGAATTTTGATCACATGATCACAGTGATGCTACAAAGGTTGTAAGTGTGAAAAACGGCCATAAGTCACTTTTTTCAGTGTCATTGTAACTTTGAACAGTCACTAAACGAACTGTTGTAAGTTGAGGACTACTTGTGGTCATGGTTTTGCTAAACTCAGGTTTCCATTTTGTACATCATTGTGAATTCATTAACTGAACTCAAATTGTATTACTTTTGTTTGTATTTTGTATAAAGGAATTGGAGGCTATTTGTGTTTTTACTTTAATATTTTTTGCAATTTTAGTTATGGACACAGACAAATAACAGAAAAATATGGATTACACATGGTAAGGCAAGACAGAGAAATAAAAAGATAATGAACTAAAATAAATCAACAAAAGATAAGCTGACATTTAGTATGTAGTACCTGAGAACTCTAAACCACTAATCTCCTGATAGCACTAGTAGTTGCAAGAACCTGAATACCATATTAAATACTTCAGGAGACCCATGAACTAAATGAAAGCAAGTTCTCTCTTTTTTGTTCAGTCAGAACAATTTATATAGCAGGGTTATTATTTCATGTGTCCACCAAACAATGTAAAAAGGGCAGGGTAAATAAATGTTAGTAATGGACTCAATATCCCTCATTTGATAGGGACATAGTATCCCCTGTAATACCACAGAAGATAGAGAATTAACCCAGGAAAAACCTCTTTAATCAGAATCACTTGAATATTCAGTTCTGCACATCCCCGTGTAAAAAGGACGATGATAAACTGAAGCTTGTCCAGAGAAGAACGGTCAAGAAGGTGAAAGAATTGAAAATCAAGTCCTTAGAATAGCAGTTCCCAACCTTTTCTATACCCCACATCCCTGGAACGCTTCTGATATATTCTTGCACCCCTTATAAAAGTAATACCTGGTTTGAAGATGATGAAAGCGAATATATACTCAATTTGAGCAACAAACTTATTTAAACAAATTGTGAATGGCGTGAACTGAAAAAATAAGAAAAAAGTTATACAAATTCAAATATGTGCAAACAGTCAATTTGAATTTAATGACCTTTTTGCTGCTTCTTTATGATTTTGTCAAAACGTGGCACTTTGTTGCTGATAGTGATCCGCAAGTCTGCTTGTGAGTTCAGGCGATTTCTCGATTTTGTCTTGATTGACAAAAGAGAACTGAATCCTGCCTCACATAAATATGTTGTCGAAAATGGGATAAGGACACCCAGTGCCTTTTCACAAAGTCTTGGAAACCTATCTATTGCTTAACACCAATACTCCTCCAAAGTGTTGCTTTCAAATTTCATTTTAAGATCCGACTTGTCCGCAAATCAAGATCTTCCTTCAGCTTATCATCGTCTGACATTTTCTCCAAATTGTAGGAATATGGATCATTCTTCAGAAATCTTCAGGTCTCCAGCAGCAAAATATCCATCAAACGATTCTGACAGCATTTCCAAATGAGCCACGATTTCTTCATGCACAATTCGACCATTTTTTCAAGTGATGGAAAATTTGAAAAATTACCTCTTTCCACCCATCGATGCCAAAGAAGAAGCTTTTCTTTGAAAGCATTCAACTTTTCGCAACATGTCAATCCAAATTCTAAATGGCACTGATTCAAGTGTGTATGGGGCAGGATAATGGAGCATCTTCTGGAACACAGTAAATCATCTTAAATTAGTCCTTCGGGAGGATTTTATACCGTTGTGCTTCCAAAGCTCTATCCCACCTTCTCAAAAACAGGGCCTGGAGAGTTCTTAGGTGAGATAAATTCATCATTTTGTATATAAACATTCAGCAAATACGAAGTTTGTAATTTATAATTGAAGATAGATCACATGGCAACGGTGGCCATCAATGTCCCTTATCCATTTCCTTTGGGGCTTTCCAGACTTTCCTTTGTGTTATGGCTTTTGCCTGGGCGGAGTCAAGGCTGGAAAAGGAAGGACGCAAACAGTGAGATCCAGGAAAACAGAGCCTCTTGGCTTACTAAGACACCAAACTTGCTTGCTACCTCAATTCTGACTCTCGAAAAATTAACTGGAGTTGCGAAGTTTAAAATGCACCAAAACTTTAAGTCCTTTTCCCGAATTCATTCATTAGAAGCAGCTGCGATACTAAAACACGCAGGGAACGCTCAGGACCAACAGACCCTCTGCGATCAAGTGGTCGGAGAACTCCTGTCTGTCTGGGCACAACAGAGCGACTTTCTCTTTAAAAAGCTCACGAAATTCTGGTGCTGTTTACATTTTGAATTTCCAGCTTGGACCCCTCCAGGATTGACACAGCTTTGCTCCACCCCTCGCAGCAACCTGACGGGAAATGAGCTTGTTTGTATCGGTGGCTGGGAATGCATTGTCCTCACCCCTGTGAATGTTTTATCCCCGACCTGGTCAGCAGGTTTAAAATAGTTATAGTGAGGCCAGAAATTGTTCCCTGCCCTTCCCTCTTTCACAGCAGGTAAGTTTTTAAAGAGGGTATAAATATAAAGGAGGAAGCTGCCTCAACGTCTATTTTTTCATCTTCCGGATAGTTGCACCACATACACTAAATGGGTAAAGGAGTCAACTTGTGGTCTTAAAGAAGTGAGGGGTGTGGAAAAGAGATAGTTGGGTGACCGAAGGGTGGGGGGAGAGACTCTCATGTGGCCGAGATCTGCTACTGCTGGGCAGGGGGAGGGAAGTGATGTGGATCCTCTCCTTTCGCTTGCAAACTGGAAAAGATGAAGGAACAGGGCAGAAATCAACACGTAATATTGTGGGGGCCCTACTCCCACTCCTGATTTCTGAGTGCTTTTTTTAAAAAAAAATTCCCCAGAGAGCTGTTTTCCCTCCCCCAATATACAACTGATTAAACATAAAAGTCACATGTAAAATCTATGTGACTTTTCCAAATTAAAATATTTTATACACTTTAGCCCGAGATTAGATACTGATACAATTTTTATGGTACTGAATTAGGAAGAAATATGACCGAGGTGATAATTAGGTGCTAACCCATTAGGTGCTAAAACTAAACTTTCTTTCTGCTCTCGAATCTCTATCCCTTTTAAAAACCTTACCCTGACTCCAGCCTGAAGAGTTGAGGAATGAAGGGAGCAAAAAATTAATATCTTTCTGCAGTTTTTCCCCCTGAACTAAAGGGGGGGAAAAGTCATCTCTAAAAGTTGTGCAACAAAATGAAGGAACCTGGGTCTTTGCAAGCTTTAGCTCTCCTGAGCACCCTGTAGAGTCCAGCTAGGACTTAAAGGCTAGATTGTAGATTGCCCTCTACAGGCAGTCAGCCAGACAGCTAAAGCCTGCCAAGAGTGTCCTCCATTTTGCTGAACAACTTTTACACATGCCTTTTTTTTTTTAGAGATGACTTTTTTCGAAGTTGTTGGCGAAACAAAGGGGGAAAAAAAAGTCACCTGAATCAGACAAAAGAAGTTGGCCCTGAGCACATGAAACACTTCTTCCCACCAAGTCCCATCAACAGCTGCCAGACTGTTAACGAGGCAAGAGTAGCTGCCAGTCTTGTGAATCAAAAAGCAAAGACTGGAGGATAAAAAGGATCCTAAAGTCTGCCCACTCTTTGCAGTCTTTAGATGCAGACTTGATTGCTCTAGTTCAGTGGTTCTCAACCTTTTTAATGCCGCGACCCCAACCGGTCGTAAGTCAAGGACTAAACCAGTCGTAAGCTGAGTACTAAACTGGTCGTAAATCGAGTACTAAACTGGTCGTAAATCGAGGACTAAACCGGTCGTAAGTCGAGGACTACCCAACCGGTCGTAAGTCGAGGACTTTCCCTGCCTAGGAGCGCCGTGCATGCATGGTTCCGCCCCCTGTGCCGGCCGAGGCATAGCTGGCAAGCGGCAGAGACGGAGCAGGCCGACCACCAGCTGGCCCATCCCAAGGGAGGTAAGGCACCCGCCGGAAAAGGAGGAAAAAAATGGCGGACAAAAAAAAATGGCGGACAGCCTTGCTTGGCGACCCCCATGAAATGGTCGATCGACCCCAAATGGGGTCCCGACCCACAGGTTGAGAACCACTGCTCTAGCTGGTATCTGGCAGCCTAGTTGAGAAGGATGTGGATAAGTGTGAATGTGTGTGTGTGTCGGGGGGGGGAATAGCAGGTAGTCCTCAACTTATAACAGTTCATTTAGTGACCCTTCGACATTACAGTGGCACTGAAAAAAATGACTTCCAACCATTTTTCACACTTATGACTGTTGTAGCAGCCCCATGGTCATATGATCAAAATTCGACCGCTTGGCAACTGGCTCATATTTATGACAGTTGCAGTGTTCCAGTGTCTCTTGATCATCTTTTGCGAATTTCTGACAAAGTGAATGGGAAAGCCAGATTCACTTAGCAACTGTGTTGCTAACTTAACTGCAGTAATTCATTTACCAACAGTGGCAAGAAATGTCATAAAATGGGGCAAAATTCACTTAACTGTCTCACTTAGCAACAGAAATTTTAGGCTGAATTGCGGTCGTAAATTGAGGACTACCTGTAGCTCCCCAAAGGAGACAGACAAGATCCCTGATTTTGTCCACCCTGCTTATATGCCCGTTTCTTCTTTAGCTATAAGCTGCTTCAGCCTGGTCCTACAGTAACAAGTTTGCAGCAACAAATAAATCACTCCTTCTCACTAGGTCTAAAACTAATTACTGAAATAATATCAAACAATTAACAAAATAATTAATTTACATTTAAAAATGAAAGATTTTCCCAAGAATATCTATAAATATGTAAGATTGTGATAATCTGTCCAGCTTAAATAGAGAGTGGAATAAACAGACTGGGGAGCTCCCCTTAAGGTCCTTGAAGGCTTTATCTGTTCCCAAAAGAATGCAGTTAGTCTGGTGAGATTCTTGTAAATAGGTAAGCAACAGTAAATCAACTACTTTGATCAGTTCACATTGCCATTCTGGTTCTTTGCACCTGACAAAGACTGAAATGTTCCTGACTAGCTTTCACAGAAAGAAAAAGTATTGACCAGCACCAAATATGCAAAGTAATTGAAACAATTTTTAAAATACAAATGCACAATACACATATCTCAAGATATAGAGACAAAATACATACATACTTGTATATTAGACAAAATTACTAGTACAGTATTACTAATTATTATAATTATTATAATACTCTCCAGGTTAATATTTAGTTTAGTAACAATCCAAATTCAATTTCTTACCAAGACTATGTTCTGTTCTCCTCATATACTTTCCTTCCCATTCTTTTTTTCTCCCTGTCAAATCTCTAGGTGTTTGCTTAAAGCAACAAGCCCCATATTACATCCCTATATTAACCAAATTTTGCTGGTTGTCTTGAAACAACAGGCTGGAAACAAGCTTCTGTTCCCCTATATTTCTGCGTTCATGGGATTTCTTGGTGCAGTGGATCTCAATATTATATAGTCATTGATGAGCTAACCACTACAATAATTCCATTGTCCCACTAGCTACATTTAACCATAGCCTCCCTTGTTCTCAGACACTCTTAGCCACTAGGTGTGCTTTTATACAGATGGTGGGACTAAGAATTGCACACCTAGAGGGCTGAGATTAGGGAAGACCTTCAAAACCTATAACAAGATAATAAAGCCAAGTACTGTATATACACTAGCAGAGCTCAGAAGCTCCCCCAATTTCTAGCCTCCTTTTTCAATGCAATTTCCGCAAGAAGATTCTTCCAACCAAGCACTGATACTTCTTTACTTGTGGCTCAAAACATTTACACTGTACTTTACTCATAGCATTACCCATTACTTTTGATTATATTTGCATGCTGAGACAATTATGTTGCCTCGCAATAATCCATCTTGGATTTTGTTCGAACCTATATTCATAAGCAAGACAGAAAATAATATACTTTTCTGAGGGAAGCTCTGAGAAAGATGACAAGTTATTTAAATAAGGCACATATTCAGTGGTACCTATGGTGTACAATAAGATCTTAAGTAATACATTGTAGGAATAGCTATTTATTCTTACTAGTTCTTCTCCAAGATCAGCAATTCTCTGAATTACTTAAGTTTAAAAGTACAAAATGTTCCTGAATACTATCGCGATGCTGTGCTTGACTCTCCAAGAAAAGCTGATAAATCTCAGAAAGGCTTCTCAAAGGCCTTTACTTGTCAGTCAGGAAAAGTTTTTTTCTCAGGGTGTGCTTCAATAAGAGTAAGTACTGTTCTGCAGGATTAATCCTATTCCATTCATAAACTCTGTTGTTCAGCTCCAAAAAAATATCCAGCAGAGGCAGCTTTCTGCATAGAAAAAGGGAAAATGAGGGAGAAAAAAATATCTTAAACATAAGATTATATAACTTTTATAAATAAGTAAAAGCTGCAGGTGAACAGCTCCATATTTTGCAAAACTGCCCAGTTCTATTCTTTAGCTAAAGGTTATTCAATTACCCTAAGGCACACTTGGACTGTGCAGTATTTGGGGTGTTTGAGCATGCACAGATGCAAACATGGCATCTCCTTGCAAGGGACTTTACTTCCAAGTAAATAACTTTAAGAGAACTTGAGGCTTTGTGTTATGTTTCACATGGCTTCTCCCAAGTAAGCGCCACTCCTTGTATTACCTGGAGGATGTAACAGAGTAACACTTATTTTTTGAGGAATTCTTCAAGACGTTTTTCCTGTTCCGTACATGGGACAAGAAAGATGTGTTTGTATCAATGTTTCCATCACTTGTGTGGAACAGAGGCCTTATGTGTTTATGGCAAGCAGTGGCTCCAAGTCCTCCAGTTCCCTTCTATAAAGTAATGTATATAGAGGACATTGCTCAGTTACAGGGAAACCACTACATTTCTATAGTGTACTTTTGACACGTGTCAAAACTGTCCCACTTCTGTCACTTTCTGCAGGGACCAATATCAATGCTGTATCTTATTGCTGTAAACAAGCATCGGCAGAATGCTGTTTTCATATTCCTATCCAGTGCTTTTTTTCTAAAAAAAAAAAAAAGGTGCCAGAACTCACACACATCATACAACCCGCCTTGCCTACCCTACAAGGTTCCATCCAAAAAAGGTGCCGGAACTCTGTTCTGGGCGTTCTATGAGAAAAAAAGCCTTGTTCCTATCTATTTTCCATTCTCCCATAGAATAGCATGAACTCCTGCGTGGCTAGTATCTGACATAAACACCTACCTTTTCTGAGGATCCATCAGAAGGTCTGCCAAAGTGGAGAGATAATAGGATGATGAGCATGGGGATCTCTCCAGTGCAGAGGCATCCAATGTGCAGTGGCTCCAGAGAATGTCTGCTACTTGTGGGATTGTGCATAGATCTCCATCTGCTTCTGTCAGGCTGGCATTCCCTTGCCAATTTGGGGGCTCAATATAGTTCTGGATAAAAAAGAGCTTTGGTTTTCCTAAGAGATCAGGGCACCTCTCACCGGTAAAGAAATCCTTCAGCCTTTCCAGTTGAAATCCTGGAACACTATGGTCTGTGCAGAATATATGTTGATGGTCCCCTCGACTGACAAGCACACAAACAAAACAATCTGCATCTTTGTGAGCTCTTAGCCTTGCTACCTCATACAAATCATGCATCACTGCCTTCATATTCAGAAACCGTCGACAGCGAACTTCAAAATGTAGTGATTGAAAGGCTTTTGTCAACAAACCTACAGAAAAAGAAGCAGGAGCAAGAATATCAGGCTGGTCAGTAGGTTAGAGTCCAGGCTGAGGAAGGGTGACTGTTTTAAGATCCAGTTGTTGACATTTATTGGCCTCCTGCCTGTCTTAGTTACAAGCTAGCAGACATTTTTTAGCTGTAGTCACTTGCTAAATTTATTTCATCATCTTCCCCATATATATATTCTTGATATTGTTCTATCCTGAGGGCTCACTATCTCTTACATTGCCCTTGATTACACCTCAACCTGTTCATATTACATTTTCTTACTTTATATTCTGCTTTTTCCTTAGAGTACCTCTACAAAAAATTTTGAGAGGGAAGATTGCAATTTCATTGCATGAGAGCCAGTTTGGTCTAGTGCAGTGGTTCTCAACCTTTTTAATGCCGCGACCCCCAACTGGTCGTAAGTCGAGGACTAAGCCGGTCGTAAGTCGAGGACTAAGCCGGTCGTAAGTCGAGGACTAAGCCGGTCGTAAGTCGAGGACTACCCAACCGGTTGTAAGTTGAGGACTTTCCCTGCCTGGGAGCGCCGTGCATGCGTGGTTCCGCCCCCTGCGCCGGCCGAGGCATAGCTGGCAAGCGGCAGAGACGGAGCAGGCCGACCACCAGCTGGCCCAGCTCAAGGGAGGTAAGGCACCCGCCGGAAAAGGGGGAAAAAAATGGCGGACAGCCTTGCTTGGCAACCCTTGTGAAATGGTCGATCGATCCCAAATGGGGTTGCGACCCATAGGTTGAGAACCGCTGGTCTAGTGGTTAAGGCCTATGGCTAGAAACCAGGAGACTGTGAGTTCTGGTTCTCTATTAGGTGTGAAAGCCGGCTGGGTGACTTTGGGCCAGTCATTCTCTCTCAGCACAACCCACCACAAGGGTTGCATTGTAGAGAAAATAGAAGGAGGAAAGGAAAGAGTATTAGGTATGTTCGCTGTTTTTTGTTTTTTTTTAAAATAAGGACAGGATAAAAATAAATAAAACAAAATATATTACACTTTGTTTTGTGGTATGGTAATTTATATTGTCTGAATAACTCTAAAGTTCAGATTTTTTAAAAAAACATCGCCCCATATTTTTTCTTTTCTCCTTCTCCCCTCATGCCAAAATTTTCTCTAACTTATCCTCTTAGGAAAAGTCCATATTACTCAGTGTAAGACTGTGTAAATACCCATAATTGAGGGCTATAGCAATCTAACATCTGGCAATAAAATTTAGGAAGACTGGTGAGATCATTCTTATAATTAATGTCCCTAGTTTATACCATTATCATTAATTTGGCTTTCACAAAGGTTAACTGGTCTACATATTCAGGAGAAAGGGCAAGACTACAGAATTCCTCCATATCGATTTGATACCAATGAGACTGGCAGCTGTCTGCCAGCAGCAGAGGATCAAGACCTATAAGGAAAACCAAATGTTCCCCCCAAAAGTGTATTTCGCACACTCTACTACTTATTTTTAGATACCATGCTTTTGTGAAAAATTAGGCGTACCAAAATAATATGAGAGTAAATGCTTGCCCAAATGAACGTAGTGTACCAATTAATGTCTGGCAGGAAGAAGCAACTTGATTTCCATTGCACTTACCTGCATCATTGCCAATGCAGTCAATAATCAGGCAGACTCCTAAAGGTTTGCTTTGCATTCTGTACTTGTTGCAGCTCTGCAAAAACAGCATCACGAATGAAGCCTCTTACTTTACAATCATCAGCACAGCACACTTCCCATCTTTGCATCATCTATTTAGTTTTGCCTCTGTGCGGCAGAAAACGGTAAAGAATAACGGCTTCTCAGAGTCCTTTCTAAAACATGGGCCTTGGGAGAGCTGTGCAGTGCTTCAGATTCAAAGGCGAAAAAGACACAAAGGGTCTTTTTCTGTAGGGTCTGCCTGCCAAACTTTAAACCAAATAAAGACTTTTCCAGAATTACATTGCAGCTCTAGGGAGCAGACATAAAAGATGCAAAGGCAGTCAAGAAGTTGCAGGAAGGTACTTGCACGTTGTTCACACTAACCCAAAAGCAATTTTCTGCCTTTGCCTTTGAAGCACTGCACAATTCTTAACATTTTGCCTTGAACTAGGGCAGTGGTGGTGAACCTATGCCATGAGTGCCAGAAGCGGCACTTGGAGCCCTCTCTGTGGGCACGCACGCCGTCACCCCAGCCCCGCCTCCCCCCGCAGCCCCCTCCTCACCAACACCCCCCCCGGAAGAGAGTCACCCCCAGGCGCAGAGCAGTGCAGCCAAGCACATGGCAGCTGGGCAGCAGATGATGCTGTGGGGTGCGGGTGGAGGGCGTGGCCACCATGGTGCTGCAGGGCCGCCTGGGCAATCTGTGGTGGGCCGTGGATGGCCCTGAGGGCGGGCAGGGTGAGGGCGGAGAAGGGTGGGGACGGGTGGGCAGAGAGGGGACGGGCTGGGGCGGTTTTGGGGCACTCGGTCTCTAAAAGGTTCGCCATCACTGAACTAGGGTATACTGCGCAGGCTGCTTCCTTTGTGTAACTCTACCTGGGCTCAATTCTATACTGATAAGTATACTAGGGCTTTCTTGAAATGTTACATGTACAAATAGACACATATTTTTGCATGTGTGTAAATATATAACTATAATTTGAGTCAGAAATTTTTTCACTGGGAGTAATTTGGGTAGTGCCACAGGCCACACCCAAGTATGGTATGAAGTGTATGCAAACTTGGAATGAAGGGTTATAGATTGGACTCCAGCCGCCAAATACCCATAGACTGATATAAAAATAAATTGTCATGCAAAGCAAAAAGCCAATTGCAGTAGGGAGCATAGAGAAGCCTAAGGAGGCTGGATTTCTTATAATTGGCTTTCACGTTCCTCTGTGTTCACTGCTGCTTACGGTATTCTACTTTGCATGCCAATTTATTTATTTATTTATTATTTAAATTTATATACCGCCCTATCTTCCTTACGGGACTCAGGGCGGTGAACAGGCGATAATAAAAATCACAATAAATATTAAATAAAAGGCCTGCTCTAAAATACCCCATATAAAAACCTTTACTAAAACATAATTAAAACTACGCCAGGCCGGCCGCATGGAATAAATGGGTTTTCAGGGCTCGGCGAAAGAGGCCGAATTTGTTTTCGCTTTCACTTTTCATAGTGGGGAACATGTTGCAATGCATTCCATTGTTTAAAAAGGCAAAGGAAATATAACTTAATTGTAATAAACTAAACAAGGCAGACATTAAAATGCAATCAGTTATTGCCTAATGCTATATCACTCTTTTAATTCCTAAAAAGCTCCCATATTAAACAAAAAGATATGTACTGTTTATTGTAATTTTGCACAATACCTGTATTTCTGTTTCTGGAACGGATATGTGAATCTGTTCTGTTGTAGATATAATAAAAAAGTGTTGTTAGTTGCATTCTGCCTACATTCTTCAGAGTAGGAAAGCTAGTGAAAACTCATGCAAGTTTATATAAAGTAACAATCCTCTCAAACCTGCATAAGTGCTAACTACAATGCCTTTCACACTGGTATCTATTGGACATGCTAAATAGGAACAGGAATCGAAGTTCACATATTTAAACGACAGTAGGTTAGCAGCAAAGCTTTAGGATGACAACATTTTTAACTAGCCAAATTATCTTGCCAACTCTATCTTTGTCAGATGAAAATAAAACACCCAGGGAAGCATGAGTGACTGAAAGGCTGACCTATGGCTCTTAAATGAGATTTTTAAACCACATTGAGCATAGACTGGAAAAAGGTATTGTGATGAGTGTGAAACTGGGGATAATAAGAACTTATCCGAAAAAAGATGGGCAGAGAGTAGAGTGCTGGTTTTGAAAAAAAACCACACCAGTTCAAATGGTTATTATTTTTTTTACAAATATTCAAAAAAACACAAAATGCAAGATGTATTATTCCCAAGTAATCAGAGACAGAATGGCTATAAAGATACAATTGGGCTTACCCTGGACAGCACAGGCTCCGTTCATTACTCTTTCCCTGTTCACAGTCTGTAAAAATTAAATATCAAATCACATTTTGTTTCTGTTGGTAAACTTTTATATTTGCCTGTTTGTGATAGCAAAAAAAGCAAATTCTAGACAGGTAATTAGGAGAAAAGATACAAAACATAAACTGCTTAATAATAATATTGGCTTTCAACTATGATTACACAAATCCATTCAGAGTAAATCAATCAATGGCTCTAAGAACTAATGGAGCAGTCTTTTTCGCAGCTATCATACGATACTTCTTATCAGTTTTTTACAGCCTTCATAAACTGCTTGAAACATTTGACTAATCAGATTAAAAATAGAAGGCTAGACTGAATAGACCTTTCTCTAATCTGGCTGATCGTTTTTTTGTTCCTTGTCCTGCACATGTTTCTCCAAGGAAGATATATACCGGTAGACATATCTACATGCTCTTTTGTAATGGGAATATCATATGGCCTACACTTGAAGCACTCTCAAATTTAATCTCACCAAGTACCACTGCAGCTTTCAGATGATTGATTATCAATCACATCAATTTAAATACAGTAGTTGCCCATCTTGCAATGGCATTTTTTTTTTTTACTATAGTAACTAAAAGCATGCCACAAATACAGTCTGAAAAAGAAGAAATGCTATTCTGGGGCATTGTGACATCTGTCCTAGCCACTCTTCTTAAAGAATTTTGTTTTCAGCATGGCAAGAAGCAGGTTTTTGGAGAAGCAGCTGAGAATGGAAGGATGTCTGTGCATCCCAAAGGACTGTCTGATTTTACACAGACCGAGAATCCTTTCAAGTCCAGTGGTTGTATGTGGAATTCTGACAGACAACCATGGGTGATCTCCCAAAATGGTTACTATTGGGAAGGGGGATATATCCCTTATTAAAATAGCTGTCCAACAGGTAAAGGAATTCTCAAACTGCCATTTAACAAAATGCTCTGTAAATCACCCCTGGTTTCTCTTGATCAGATGGGCAAATTTCAAAACAAAACATCAAAAAACTTTCTGAGAAACAAAGATAATGATGGGAATCTGACTTTGACTTAAATACCTGTTCCCTCTTTTAAAATTGTTGTTTGTTTGAAACATCTCCAATAGACTACACAAAAAGATACAAAGGGGGAACAGAGTTCTCTGCTGCTCTCATCAACACAGCTGCACAATGGATGATTGCGAGTTTTAGGTCAACTCACTGAGGCCACAGATGATATTAGAAAATGATCAATCCCATGCAATAGATTCCTCCTTTTCAATAGCTAATGGCTGCAATTTGTCTATAATCTCAACTCAAGAGTCAGAGTTTGACTAGAATACTCATAAGCTAGATCTTGCCAACTCCACTTAGAAAGGACCAAACACTGCCATCTCATCAGTTCCCAGTAGTTAGACAAGTTTTTTTTACAGCTTCTTGGCATTGCATACTTCAGAAAACCCTTTCTCCCCAAATTGAGGAAACTATCTAATTACAATGCACTTACAATGCACTTACCTTTGGAGGGTCTGCTAGAGATAACTTAGGTAAGGATGTCTGAAGAGTCTTTGCATTCATAGGTGAAATGTGTACTAGAGCCAAAAATGGAACAGAGGTTTCAGAGATTACATCAAGAGTGATATTATTCTGCAAAACAACTATCCTGCTCAATTCTCTTCTATCTCTATATGCTAAATATAGTTTCATTTAAAAGTCCATCGCTACATAGGTGATTCCAGAGCCTTCCCTAAGAAGGAAATCCTACCTTTTGATCAGGGAATGCTTATGTTTCTAGTATTTATAAGAAAAGGTTCTTGCTATTAGGATTATGGGAACTGTTAAATCTATCTATGTGGGTGCTAAGAGTCACCATCTCACTGGCATAAATCAATGCATTTAATAGCCTGTAAGAAGATGAAAGTAGAAGAAATACAGGTAGACCTTGATTTACAACCACAATTGGAATCAGAATCTTGATTGTTGAGCATTCCATGAGACATCCACATGACCGCTTCATTCAATAACTGCAGTCTCGGCTCTCCTAGTTGTGGTATTTAAGCAACCATGTGAATTGTTAAGCGGACAGAGCAAAAGTGCTGCCTGGAGAAGAAGGCCAGACAGCTCCCCTCCATGTGTGGAAAGATCCTGCCTTTATTAGTTTTACAAATAACACAAGGAAGTGAACATTTCCAACATGCCTTCCTCTTCCTATTTTCCCCACAGCACCACCCCTGTGAGGTGAGTTGGGCTGAGAAGGAGTGAGCGGCCCAAGGTCACCCAGCTGGCTTTTATGTCTGAGGCAGGACTTGAACTCAGTTGCTTGCTTTCTAGCCTGGTGCCTTAACCAAACTGAATCTTGAGACCAAACTGTCTCCCTATCTTTTAATTTCTTAAGAACTGCATTAAGAAAAGTATGAAGCCATGAAACTAGTTTTTAGGACACCGTGCTTTAAACCAGACATGTCAAACTCACGACGTCATGTGACGTCGCGCAATGTATCGGAGCTTTTTCGCCATTGCCGGCAATGGGGTGGGAGTGGTTTCCCGATGACGCGTCCGGCCCGCGGGCCGGCAGTTTGACACCCCTGCTTTAAACGCTTTGGTCAATTCACTTAGCCTGAGCTCTGCAATTGCACTATTCCTTCCACCAGTAAAATTTCTGTGAGGACTTCAGTTTCAGACTGATAAATAATGGAATAACACAAGAAAAAATAATGTTTTTTATATATACTCGGAGAGGCTTCCTAGAGCCATTATAGAATCAAAGCAGATTTGAAATTCAAAATGCCTGAACAAGAATGTCTGGACTTTTGAAGGATTCAGCCTTCTACAAGCAGCTGAACCTGAATTGAGGGCAGTTTCAAGATGGAATGTTGGAAATTAGTTTAAGCCAAAACCAGAAAAGGAAATGATGGGGAAGAAAGGCAATTAATTGACTTGAGCCTTTAAAAAAAGTGAAATGACACATGCTTTAAAGTAGGGAAAGAGCTTGGGTGATCTTTGTGTAGCTATTTTCAACTCTCATTTATTTATCTTGTTGTTTATCCAACACTGTAGATACCTTTTTCATTTCTGCTATGAGAATGGTCATCACGTGCATAATAAAAAAAAGGAAAGCTTGCATACCTTACCATAAAAATTAGGCAATATATTTTTGTTCCTAGCCACTTCAATTGTTTTGCAAATTATTTTTAAAATGTTAACTTTAGGTTTTCATGTAGAGAGGCCAAAGATTTTCCTTTCTATGTTTTTCGAATTCAAAAGATAGCACAATTCATGTATGAAAAAAATATACCACCATCCCTTTTTTTCCTTTTAATTTACTTGGCAACTGTAAACTTACTCTTTACAAAATCTTCAAGGAAGGAGGAAGAATAGATACACAACATCCTTCGAGTATTGTGATTACTCTCTAAATCGAAGCTATCCACTATTTCACTGCTGTGCATCTGATAAGCTAGTAACCCTATACAGAAACAAATTGCTGCCGATATACATGAGGAAAGCAGAGAGGATAAATAAACTCAAGATCTTCTAACATATGCTCATTACCTACATGCCTGGAAGAATAGGTAGTATATGTTCTATATGTTTGTAGACACTCAAGATTTAGAATGAGGAAAAATCAAGGCACAGAATATTAGAATGCAAAGCTCTAACTTCTACTTGGTGTCTGGAGGATTGTTTAAACAGATAACACAAATCCCAAGGATAGGGCATGACCAACCAGTTCATTCCTGCATTCTCCCTCCCCAAATTCTCATTATGTGAGAAATAAACCTTTTATACATTATTGTACCATTTTCAACTAAGACTTAAATGCGTTGATGGCAAGATAAAATTATGGATTTCGTATTGTTTCAAAATCATGAAATCCAAATTTCTGGACTCAGCAATTGTGTTCAGATACTTACTACTAGCAGCATTCCTGTGCATGTTTACATATTTTATTTATTTATTTATTTATTTATTTATTTATTAAATTTATATACCGCCCTATCTCCCTTACGGGACTCAGGGCGGTGAACAGGCGATACTAAAAACCACAATAATAAATAAATAGTTTCTGTGCTAAAATCAAATTAAATACCAGGCCTGTTCTAAAAACACCCCATACAAAACCCCCACTAAAACATAATCAAACTACGCCAGGCCGGCCGCACGGAATAGATGGGCCTTCAGGGCTCGGCGAAAAAGGCGCAGGTCCGCAACTGTACGTAGGTCGGGGGGTAGGTCATTCCAGACGGCAGGAGCTGCCACAGAGAAGGCTCTCCCCCTGGGGGTCGCCAGCCGGCATTGTCTGGCCGACGGCACTCTAAGGAGGCCCTCTCTGTGGGAGCGGACTGGTCGAAGGGAGGTGTTTGGTAGGAGGCGGTCTTGCAGATACCTAGGTCCATTGCCATGGAGCGCTTTAAAAGTTGTTACTAACACCTTGAAGCGCACC